>NC_133324.1:338052328-338352328 GCF_042186555.1 Aquarana catesbeiana | reverse complement strand
CATTCATTGCTAAAGGGTTACTGCACAGCATTACTGCTCACTGATGGATGTACTACAGGAGATAACCAGAGACTGCGGATCTAGTACAGGAGATGACCAGAGACTATGGATCTAATAAAGGAGATAACCAAATACTGCGGATCTAATACAGGAGATAACCAGAGACTGTGGATCTAGTACAGGAGATAACCAGAGACTGCGGATCTAGTACAGGAGATAACCAGAGACTGTGGATCTAGTACAGGAGATAAACAGAGACTGAGATCTAGTACAGGAGATGATCAACTAAGTAACTATTTTTAAATTTTACCTATCAGCAATGTACAGCTATACTGTTCATAAACAACAGGTCAGGGCTAGGATAACAGTCCACAAGCACTCTATGGGGAGAAGGACCTACCTAGCCAGCCGGGCTTACCACCCGCTCTCAAAGGTCCAGGTGCAGGGCCCCCAGAGGTCCAGGTGAGGGGCCCTCAGTAGTCCAGGTGCAGGGCCCTCAGGGGTCCAGGTGCTGGGCGCACAGGAGTCCAGGTGCGGGGGCCCTCAGGGGTCTAGGAATGGTGCTCTCAGAGGTCAGGAGGCAGGGCTCTCAAATGTCTAGGGGTGGGACTCTCAGAAGTCCGGAGGCGGGGTTCTCAAATGTCTAGGGGTGGGACTCTCAGAGGTCTGGAGGCAGAGCTCTCAGTGCTCCTACTGCGATCTCAGCCCCGAGCATACAGGCTGCATGGGGCGGGGTCAAAGCGGCAGTGGAGCTCCTGGCCCGCCCCTGCCCTGCTAGCCGGGAAATACACTGATGTAATTCTCTGCGCTCGGCGGTATTATCTTGGGAAGGTACCCCAATTTGTGGTCAGTGCAGGCTCAAGGGGCAGCTGCTTTGGCGGGCCCCCCAACAATGATAGGGCCCAGGGCAGCTGCTCCATTTGCTCTGTGTTAAAGACGGCCCTGGGGACGTACTCACTTTTGTTGTCAGCAGTTTAGACATTAATGGCTGTGTGTTGAGTTATTTTGAGGGGACAGCAAATTTACACTGTTATACAAGCTGTACACTCACTACTTTAAATTGCAGTAAAGTGTGGCATTTCTTCAGTGTTGTCACATGAAAAGATATAATAAAATATTCACAAAAATGTGAGGGGTGTACTCACTTTTGTGAGATGCTGTATATACAGGTGTGGGGGGGCTGACATATATACAGAATTGAGGAGAGGGGGGCCGAGTGTGTACAGGTGGTGGACTGTGGCTGGTGTGTGGATTTGGTGGGGTGGCCCATGGGCAGGCCCTGGGGAATGTTGGTGTTCAGGCTGGGGGGGGGGGGGGGGGGGGCCAGGCCTAAAGCTGTGTAAGGGGCCCAAACATTTCTGATGGCTGCCCTGCTCCCATGTGCTGTCAAATAAATGTGAAGCAGATTTGATGGAGAACTCATTTTGCCATTAGGCTCCGCACACACCTGTAGAAAACTCCTCAGCCATACGCCTGTTGGTGTGACAGGTGCAGCGGCCAGGAAGGGAGGGCAAAAGTGCACTGCAGAAGGAGTGTCCAGTGTGGACACTCCTTCCCCATTGCAGACTTGGACAGATTCATGTACCTGTCTGTGACAGATACATAATTTGGGCGCAAACACCAATACTTTTGGTGTTGTGCCCTGACTGAATTCTAAAGGGTGTCTATGACACCCTTAAAGGGGTTGTAAAGGTAAATTTTTTTTTTTTTTTTTAAATAACAAACATGTTATACTTACCTTCACTGTGCAGCTCGTTCTGCACAGAGTGGCCCCGAACCTGGTCTTCTGGGGTCCCTCAGCGGCTGTTTCAGCTCCTCCCCGCAAGCATTCACCACCTTAATGCGAGCTCCCTCGCATGGTGGTGAGTGCTTGCGGGCGCGCTCCCGTGATACAGCCGGCGGCTATAGCCGCTCGCTGTATTACTCGGCCCCGCCCCCGGCGCGCCGCGTCATCGGATGTGATTGACAGCAGCGCGAGCCAATGGCTGCGCTGCTTTCAATCCATCCACTGCAGCCAATCAGCGACCAGGCTGAGCTGCAATGGAGATGACGAGAACGAGCAGCGGAGATTCGAGGCGTCAGGTAAGTAAAACGGGGGGGCTGGGGGCGGCGGTATTGTCAAAAGTTTTTTCACCTTAATGCATAGAATGCATTAAGGTGAAAAAATTTTTACCTTTACAACCCCTTTAATGAATCCCCTGACTGGGATCTCAGCTCAAAAACAAAGTTTTCCTGTGCTGGTTGAATGTTTTTCATTGATTTAAATAGAAAATACAGTATTTAGCCAATTTGGCCAATAGCAATTTTCTATAAAATAAATCAATAAAGGAAAACGATAACATTATGTGTTCAAATTTTTTTATTTATATATTGTTAAAAATTTTCCTTTATATCTACCGGTATTTTATTATCATATGTATAGAATCTTTGTTTTACACATGAACATACAATGTATGTCAAATGATTCCCAGAGCACTATGGGTTATCAAAAGAGAGTGCAATGCAGTCATTTTACTCCTTCAGGCATACTGTCTCTCACTGAAACCTCAAAAAATAAGTACTTTTAGAAGTACTGTGTAGCGGTACCCCCATAGGGGCTGCTGATTGACTCTATACCCCACTGGCTACCCCGACTCTGCAGATCCTCTCTCACCTCTGACACCTTGGGTTCCATATTGTAATGTTATATTATCAATGAGGACCACACACAGAGTTACTGAATCACTTAAGGCCCCTTTCACACGATCGGACCGCTCAGGTCCGCCTGTCAGTTTTGACGGCGGACCTGAACGGGCGCTCCATGTTAGTCTATGGAGCGTCGGATGTCAGCGGAGACATGTCCGCTGACATCCGACCCGGTCCGATCCGCTGAAGAGCAGACGGATGGCCCTACGTCCAGGTCCGTCGCTGGCGGATCGGATCGGGGGAGATCTGACGAAAACGGACACGCTGTCCGTTTTCGTCCGATCCCTCCATAGGCGGCAGTGGCACCTGACAAGCCCCTCCCCGCTCAGTGAGCAGAGAGGGACCTGTCATCCGCCGGCTCAGCGGAGATCAACGGACAGATCTCCCGCTGAGCCGGCGGACCGAGGCGGGCTCCGTAGAAACGGAGTCCGCCTCATGTGAAAGGGGCCTTAGTAATTTACTGTAATAGATCTTGAACATAAAAGAAAGTGTAATTCAGTGTAAACAAAAAGTGACAATTGACATTAACATATAAACTTGAGAATTGTAGATCAAATTGTTACCGTAATAGATGTATGCAGACAGGTGCACAATGGGATAAACATCCAATATACTCCAAAACTTATATTAAGCGCCTTCCCACAGAAACCTCAAAGCACACACACCAAATTTGCAGTATAATATTATGAATATGCAGCAGTACAATACAATATATATATCCTGTACTCAAGGGCTCCCCCTAGGGTGTAATGCAATGTTCCAAATGCAAAGCGAACTGTGATGCTTTGTAGAAGAGGATAAAAGTCCCTTGTCTTCTTGATCTTTAGTTGGCTTATGGTATTAGACTGCAGTATTTGTAAAATCCAAACAGGGAAACAAGTAGAAAGTAAATTGTAGGATAAATGATGCACATATAGGGCACTTGTAATACTTTCTCCTTAGCAGTGGGTACAACTCAGCATTAACTTTATAGCACAGGGAAGGCAGACCCTGAAGTTCCACTGTATGCAGCCTATTGATAAGTGAAATCACTTCTGTGGGACTACAAGTCTCACCAGCAGTCTGTAACTAACTCACACCACAACAGTGCACTATATTGATCTGGGCAAGTGCCCGCTCACCACAACAGGCCCAGATGCTTGTAAGGCTCCTTTCCTGATATCTCAGTCCAATCCAAGCTGGCACCGTCACACCGCACCGCTCCTTCTGATGACTGTAATGCAGGAAACCTCTAGAAATCTTGGGTCCTCTGGCCCATCTGCACGCTAGTCCAGCTGATTGTGCTCTGAAACACCTCAGAGGCCGTTCGATTCCACTCCGTGCCTCACAGGCCGCAGTCTCCCGGTCACACACACCTCAAAGCAGGCAGGTATTGAATGGCGTCCCAAAAGACCGAAATATGGCGACGCTGTTCTTTATATCCCTGCTCTCAGCATGCAGTGCAGTAACTCTGCCTTGTGGATCCTGTGACTTGGCATTGTGGGTTTAGTAGTTCCCAAACTAAGTTAACACATCCTCATTAAACTACATCTCCCTCAATGCTTTGTAACACTGCTTCACAGAAACTAAACAAAGTCTTAATAGCATACAAAGGACACCAGAGGGAGCCAAACTCATTTGTAACCAACGCAACTGTAATGCCTACTGTAATGCCTATTTTAGCAAAGCATGGCTACAACTGTATTCAACTTGCATGTGTAAGTTTCAGGTTGAGCCATTGACTTCTATAGGCGGAAGGATTTTTACAACAATAGACAATAACAAGATAGATGAAAAGTGAGAAAATTACCCATCTGCTTGTAGAAAAGGAGAATACATTGTCTGAGCATACAAAACATTCACTATACATTTTCTGCAAGCAAGGCTAAAAGAGGATTCATATTTAGCCCTTATTAGTTGCAGATATTAAACTTTGTAAATATTAAAACAGCTTGGAAACAATCCAGGGCATGGTTTCAATAACATATTTTTTTTGTGGAGATGGGGTAATTATATGTAGTTTTTTAATTATGAAGTACCATGATTGAATGTGGTTGTATTATTGTTTGTTGATTATTCGTTTTGGCTGCTGTAACAGCTTCTATCTAAATGTAAGGTTGTGTTTTTTCCCCAGGGTTGGCACAGCTGTTAGATTAGTATAATAGTGGTGGACTACGTTTGCATGTTTTGTAAGATCTTTTCCTGCACATTGCACCTCTCTGAAGAGTATGTGTGTGCATTTTTTTATTGTGCACACCTGTGCTGAGGTGTTACAAGCATGAAAGAGATATTCATCATTAGCCCCTGGGCTTTAAATATACAGTGCCTTGCAAAAGTATTCACTCCCCTTGGCTTTTTACCTATTTTGTTACATTACAGCCTTTAGTTCAATGGTTTTTTTTTCATCTGAATTATATGTGATGGATCAGAACACAATAGTCTAAGTTGGTGAAGTAAAATTAGAAAAATGTATACATAAAACTATTTTTCAGAAATAAAAAAATGATAATTGGCATGTGCATATGTATTCACCCCCTTTGTTATGAAGACCATAAAAAGCTCTGGTGCAACCAATTACCTTCAGAAGTCACATAATTAGTGAAATGATATCCACCTGTGTGCAATCTAAGTGTCACATGATCTGTCATTACATATACACACCTTTTTGAAAGGCCCCAGAGCAGGGCTGTGTTTTGGCCTAGGCCAACAAGGCCTAGGCCTAGGGCGGCACTTTGCGGGGGGTGGCAAAAAGGGCCGCCCCCCCGCATGAGAGGAAGCCCCCCCCCACCCGTCTTTCCGATTCCCGGCTCCCGCCTCCCGCACACATGCAGCCCTACTTTCTGTAGCGGCACCGCAGTGTATGGGCGTGCTTGGCAGAGGGTGGGGGCGTGTATCTCACGCCCCCCCACTCTCTGCCAAGCACGCCCATACACCGCGGCGCCGCTACAGAAAGCCGCCCGCCGTGGGCTGCATGTGTGCGGGAGGCGGCAGCGGGAGCCGGGAATCGGCAAGACGGGTGGGGGGGTTTTTCTCATGCGGGGGGGCGGTGTGTGTCACTCGCGCCCCCATAAGCAGCAGGTGACAGGTGGAGCCTTAAGCTCCGCCTACCCTCCCCTGCACTGCTTTCCTGCAGTGAATCTTCTCCTCGGCCCTGGGGCGGTATCGGGCTGTGACGTCAGAAGGAGGAGAGAGAGGAGCACGAGGGAAACCCCCAGGACAGCAGGTACAATGATTGAATACATTATATCAGTGTTATGGGCACTGGCAGTGGCAGCATTTGATGGGCACAGTGTTAGCATTTGATGGGCACAGTGTTAGCATTTGATGGGCACAGTGGCTATGTTTGATGGGCACAGTGGCAGCATTTGATGGGCACAGTGGCTGCAATTGATGGGCCTAGTGGCTGCGTTTGATGGCACAATGGCTGCGTTTGATGGCACAATGGCTACGTTTGATGGCACAGTGGATGCGTTTGATGGGCACAGTGGCTGCATTTGATGGGCACAGTGGCTGCAATTGATGGGCACAGTGGCTGTAATTGATGGGCACAGTGGCTGCAATTGATGGGCACAGTGGCTACGTTTGATGGCACAGTGGATGCGTTTGATGGGCACAGTGGATGCGTTTGATGGGCACAGTGGCTGCGTTTGATGGGGCACAGTGGCTGCATTTGATGGGGCACAGTGGCTGCAATTGATGGGCACAGTGGCTGCAATTGATGGGCACAGTGGCTGCAATTGATGGGCACAGTGGCTGTAATTGATGGGCACAGTGGCTGCAATTGATGGGCACAGTGGCTACGTTTGATGGCACAGTGGATGCGTTTGATGGGCACAGTGGATGCGTTTGATGGGCACAGTGGCTGCGTTTGATGGGGCACAGTGGCTGCATTTGATGGGGCACAGTGGCTGCATTTGATGGGGCACAGTGGCTGCAATTGATGGGCACAGTGGCTGCAATTGATGGGCACAGTGGCTGCAATTGATGGGCACAGTGGCTGTAATTGATGGGCACAGTGGCTGCAATTGATGGGCACAGTGGCTACGTTTGATGGCACAGTGGATGCGTTTGATGGGCACAGTAGATGCGTTTGATGGGCACAGTGGCTGCGTTTGATGGGGCACAGTGGCTGCATTTGATGGGGCACAGTGGCTGCAATTGATGGGCACAGTGGCTGCAATTGATGGGCACAGTGGCTGCAATTGATGGACACAGTGGCTGCGTTTGATGGACACAGTGGCTGCGTTTGATGGCACAGTGGCTGCGTTTGATGGCACAGTGGCTGCGTTTGATGGCACAGTGGCTGCGTTTGATAGCACAGTGGCTGCGTTTGATAGCACAGTGGCAGCATTTGATGAGTACAGTGGCTGCGTTTGAGGGCACAGTGGCTGCAATTGATGGGCACAGTGGCTGTGTTTGATGGGCACAGTGGCTGCGTTTGATGGGGCACAGTGGCTGCATTTGATGGCACAGTGGCTGCATTTGATGGCACAGTGGCTGCGTTTGATGGGGCACAGTGAGGCTGCAATTGATGGGCACAGTGAGACCCCCCCCCGTGATAGCATTAAAACTCAGCAGCTACAAATACTGTAGCTGCTTACGTTTAATATTAGGACACTTACCTGTCCAGGGATCCAGCGATGTCGACACCTCAGCCAATTTTCAGATTGGCTCTCGGGTTTTGCCACTATCATTCATGGTAAGGGAAACCGACCGGTTCCCTACTGCACATGTGCGAAGCGCGTTGCACTTTCTGAATGGCCCAGTGGAGGAAGGAGGAGGGGGGGCAAACTTCAGAGGGGACAGCGCAGTCTCCTGGAAGTGGGGAAGGGTACCTGTCAGAAACAGGTACCCGTTCCCCCCTGAAAGGTGCCAAATAAGCCTAAAGAGGAAGGGGTGTGGTTTACAGATGATAGGGTGGATCTTAAACAGGAAGGGGTGTGGCCTCGGCAGGATGGGGTGGGTCGTATTTAAATTAGGGGGGGTGCATGCGTTTAGTCAGGCCTAGGGCAGCACAAAACCTAAATACACCACTGCCCCAGAGGCTGCAACACCTAAGCAAGAGGCACCACTAACCAAACACTGCCATGAAGACCAAGGAGCTCTTAAAACAAGTAAGGGACAATGTTGTTCAGAAGTACAAGTCAGGGTTAGGTTATAAAAAAATATCCAAATCATCTTTGATGATCCCTAGGAGCACCATCAAATCTATCATAACCAAATGGAAAGAACATGGCACAACAGCAAACCTGCCAAGAGACAGGTGCACACCAAAACTCACGGACCGGGCAAGGAGGGCATTAATCAGAGAGGCAGCACAGAGACCTAAGGTAACCCTGGAGGAGCTGCAGAGTTCCACAGCAGAGACTGGAGTAACTGCACGTAGGAGGACAATTAGCCGTACGCTCCATAGAGTTGGGCTTTATGGCAGAGTGACCAGAAGAAAGCCATTACTTTCAGCAAAAAACAAAATGACACATTTTGAGTTTGTGAAAAGGCATGTGGGAGACTCCCAAAATGTATGGAGGAAGGTGCTCTGGTCTGATGAGACTAAAATTGAACTTTTTGGCCATCAAAGAAAACGCTATGTCTGGTGCAAACCCAACACATCACATCACCCAAAGAACACCATCAGTGAAACATGGTGGTGGCAGCATCATGTTGTGGGGATGTTTTTCAGCAGTCGGGACTGGGAAACTGGTCAAAGTTGAGGGAAAGATGGATAGTGCTAAATACAGGGATATTCTTAAGCAAAACCTGTATCACTCTGTGTGTGATTTGAGGCTAGGCTAGGATTTGAGGTTCACCTTCCAGCAGGACAATGACCCGAAACACACTGCTAAAGCAATACTTGAGTGGTATAAGGGGAAACATGTAAATGTGTTGGAATGGCAAATGTGGGTAAAAGAGTGCGCTACAAATTAAATAAAACAATATATAGTGAAAAAAAAGAGCTGCCAACACTCAAACAAATAAAGTTCAACGTGAGTAGGGATGAGCCGAATATCCCCCGGTTCGGTTCGCACCAGAACCTGCGAACGGACCGAAAATTCGCACGAACGTTAGAACCCCATTGGCGTCTATGGGACTCGAACGTTCGAAATCAAAAGTGCTCATTTTAAAGGCTAATTTGCATGGTATTGTCCTAAAAAGGGTATGGGGACTCGGGTCCTGCCCCAGGGGAGATGTATCAATGCCAAAAAAAGTTTTAAAAACGGTTTATTTCGGGAGCAGTGATTTTAATGATGCTTAAAGTAATAAAAAAAAAAAAGTGAAATATTCCTTTAAATATCGTACCTGAGGGGTGTCTATAGTATGGCTGTAAAGTGAGGCGTGTTTCCCGTGCTGCACAAAATGACATTTTTAAAGGAATAAAAGTCATTTAAAACTGCTTGCGGCTTTAATGTAATGTCGGGTCCTGGCAATATGGATGAAAATCAGTGAGACAAACAGCATGGGTACCCCCCAGTTCATTACCAGACCCTTTGGGTCTTGTATGACTATTAAGGGGAAACCCGCACCCAAATTAAAAAAAAGGAAAGGCGTGGGGCCACCAGGCCCTATATACTCTAAACAGCAGTATACAGACGGTGCAAACAAGACAGGGACTGTAGGTTTGTTGTTAAGTAGAATCTGTTTGTAATTTTGAACTGGTACATTTTTAACGTGCTTAGCTCCAGCCAAAAAATCATTTTTAAGCTTTTTTGGAAAACATAGGGAAGGGTTATCACCCCTGTGACATTTGTTTTGCTGTCTGTGCTCCTCTTCAGAAGATTTTACCTCACTTTCTGTCCCAATGACAAATGTTTTTAGAAAATTTGGGGTTTTTAGTGAAACAAGGATTGGTGATAAAGCATCAGTGGAAAGGAGAAACGTTTTTCCCATATTAACTATTTACAGGAGAGAATTTCCTTTCCTAGGGGTAGATTTCATCTCACTTCCTGTTGTCTCCTTCTGTTTGCAAGTAGGAGTCGTTTGTAAGTTGGATGTTTGAAAGTAGGGGCCAGCCCTATATACTCTGCAGAAATTGGGGCCTTAGGTGTTGGTGTTGGCACAACACTGTAAGCCCTCACGAGGCCCTGCTGTGAAATATTAGATCAAGAATTGTAATTACATGCCCCTGCTGAACAGGGGCAGAAAAATTGGGCCTTTGGTGCTGGTGGTGGTGCTGGTGCCACAACACTGTAAGTCCTCACAGTTACTCTTGGTGGGCGCTGGAACGGGCCCTGCTGTGAAATATTAGATCAAGAATTGTAATTACATGCACCTGTTGAACAGGGGCATAAAAATTGGGCCTTTGGTGGTGGTGGTGATGGTGCTGGTGCCACAACACTGTAAGTCCTCACAGTTACTCTTGGTGGGCGCTGGAACGGGCCCTGCTGTGAAATATTAGATCAAGAATTGGAATTACATGTCCCTGTTGAACAGGGGCAGAAAAATTGGGCCTTAGGCACTGGTGCCACAACACTGCAACCCCTCACAGATACTCTAGTTGGAGCGCAGGAACGAGCCCTGCTGCAAAGTATTGCATCAAAAATTGTAATTACACGCCCCTGTTAAACAGGGGCTGAAATATTGGGCCTTAGCCACTGGTGGCCGAGCCCAGAACCAAAAATGTTCTTACAAGCTATCAGCATGATCATTGAGGAGGAAGAGGATAATCGCTCATAACAGGATAGTCACTCAGCATCAGCATAGGCAGTCTTGAAGGGATCTGACATTTCAAAAAAAATTATTCGGTTACATCAGCATCAGGTGCTTGGTAGCTGGTGGTGATCCAAGATTGATTCATTTTTATGAAGGTCAGTCAATCGACCGAGTCAGTGGACAGACGCACCCTGTGATCGGTTACAAAGCCTCCAGCAGCACTGAATATGCGTTCTGAAAGAACGCTGGATGCAGGACAGGCCAGTAGCTCAATTGCATACTGTGCAAGCTCTGGCCAGTGATCCATCCTCAAGACCCAGTAACCCAGAGGATTTTCAGTGGGAAAGGTGTCCAAGTCAGATCTTGCCCCTAGGTATTCCTGCACCATGTAAAACAGAAGCTGGCGATGGTTGCTGGAACCGATCATACCTTGGGGCTGAGGACAAAAAAAATTGTCTGAACGCATTTGTCAGACGGCCACCTTCTCCACCGCTCCTTCTTTGACTGACCGAAGCCTCAGCAAAGTCCAGGAACCGGAGTTTGTAACCTCCCAGTCTCTAGGAACGCATTGCACAGACCTTTCTGCAAGGCCTCCCGAAGATGTTTCATCCTCTGCTCCCTCTGCGACGGCAAGATAAGGTCCGCAACCTTACCCTTGTAACGTGGATCAAGGAGGGTTGCCAGCCAGTATTGATCCCTCTCCTTGATACCACGAATACGAGGATCCTTCCACAGGCTTTGCAGGATCAGGGAGGCCATGCAGCGTAGGTTTGCTGAGGCATTCGGTCCGGAGTCCTCTGGGTCACTAAGGACGACATGATCCGCAACCACCTCCTCCCAGCCACGTACAAGTCCATGGGTTTCTTGGGACTGTAAATGATCCCTTAAAGACTGCTGCTGATGCTAAGTGCCGGGCTCCACCTCCATGCTGACACAATCCTCCTCCTCGTCCTCTTCCTGTGTGATCGGCGGGCATGCAGGAACACTGTCTGGATAAAGGGGGCTTTGAGAGCTAAGGAAGTCCTCCTCTTTCTGCCTCTGTTCTGCCTCAAGTGCCCTGTCCATTATTCCACGCAGCGTGTGCTCCAACAGGTGGACAAGAGGTACAGTGTCACTGATGCATGCACTGTCACTGCTCACCATCCTCGTGGCCTCCTCAAATGGTGACAGGACAGTGCATGCATCCCTGATCATGGCCCACTGGCGTGGGGAAAAATACCAAGCTCCCCTGACCCTGTCCTGGTGCCATAGTCGCACAGGTACTCATTGATGGCCCTCTGCTGCGTGTGTAGCCGCTTCAGCATAGGACAAGTAAAAAAGGCGCAATGCAGGTATACCTCAAATAACTGTTCCTAAATAGTCCAATGGCAGGATGGGTATATATAAATATATATACAAGAGGAAGTCAGTCAGGGCTGCCACCAAAAAAAGACCAGAAGCGAGGTCCAATAGGCTAAAAGATAAACAAGGAAAAGGGGCGCCTCTGAGTATATATCAATAAACATTTATTTCAACAAACAATATCCACTTACATGGAAGACTGTAGTGTTACGTTCCGGTGCGTCTCTGAGCAGAGGAAAAACTGGAGGACCACAAGTCTCAGCAAGTCCGTGCAGTGCTGATCCCACATCGGATCCTGGCGAGGATGGACTGGGAAACTGGTCAAAGTTGAGGGAAAGATGGATAGTGCTAAATACAGGGATATTCTTAAGCAAAACCTGTACCACTCTGTGTGTGATTTGAGGCTAGGCTAGGATTTGAGGTTCACCTTCCAGCAGGACAATGACCCGAAACACACTGCTAAAGCAATACTTGAGTGGTATAAGGGGAAACATGTAAATGTGTTGGAATGGCAAATGTGGGGAAAAGAGTGCGCTACAAATTAAATAAAACAATATATAGTGAAAAAAAGAGCTGCCAACACTCAAACAAATAAAGTTCAACGTGAGTAGGGATGAGCCGAACATCCCCCGGTTCGGTTCGCACCAGAACCTGCGAACGGACCGAAAATTCGCACGAACGTTAGAACCTCTCAGGCAGCGTTTCGGTCAACACCGTAGACTGATAGAGGGTGGTAAGGACATGCATAGTGTCCCATGACATTTTGCTGGGTTCCACCACAAATCCACCACGGGCCTCACTGTATGGGTAATCGAACAAATCCCCAAGTCATATACTCCAGCCGAACGTTTCAAAAAGCTCTGTGCAAGGGAAACGTTTTGGATTTACAATCTCGATGTCCTCTCGCCTGGGGGCTTGAATGAGGGTATCGAGATTGCCACCATACTATAGATATATATTGCTTATATTTGCTTATACACATCTTTAGCATGTCAATATTCACAATGTGTATTCTTATCATTTTTACTACAGGTGGTATACACACTAGCATATCTATAATTGTGGGGGTGGCGGGTCCATATGTCAGTAAGTATACCCCATCCCATCCCCCCCCCGTCCCTCCACCCGCCTAAACCCCCCCCCTTTCCCCCCCCCCTTTCTTCTGTCTCTTTTCCCTTCTTCCCTTCTCCCCCCCCCCTCCCCTCCCCCTCCCCCCCTTTTTTCTTTCCTTTCTCCCCCCCCTCTCTCTCTTTCCCCACCCCCCCCCTTTCCCCCCCCCCCTCTTCCCTTTCCATTTTCCCCCCTCCCCTCCCATTATTTCCCCTGTGGACTGTGTTCACCGTTAATTATATTAATGGTGTCCATCAATATTCATGTTCGCATAATCACCAATTTTTAATTTTCCTCTGTATCCTATATATTTTTTATTATATATTTTTTATCCTGTATTCGCATATTGTATTCGCATATTAATTTTAATTAATTTTAAACTTATGTTTTGCCTTTTAATAGATATATATGTATGTTTTTATTCATGGTTCACGCTAAATGTTTATGTACTAGTTTTATCCTGCCCGTGGATACGTACTTGCCTTTACCTTTATACATATCTGTATGTGTGCATGTTTCCTATATATACATATATGTATAACTTATGCTATTGTCCTTTTAAAACTTCCTTCATTAACTTCCAGTTTATTTATTTCTTAATTTGTGCTCCACTTCCATATGTATTATGTCCAGTATTGCCTCTAGTTGTAATGTATCGCTTATTATCCCTTGCCCCGCCCCCTCCAAGACTACAAAAATGACTGCCATAACACCCGCCCCTCATGCTTGAGAAAGGAGTGCCGCTATTCTTGCCACCAATAGCGCGCAGACCAGGGGCGGACTGACAACTCATGGGGCCCCCGGGCAATAGGGGCTTATGGGGCCCCCTTAGTCCCCACCCACCCACACACAAGCCACACCCTCACAAAGCCCCACGTATATATTGCACTGCTACATTACATGCATTGGTCACAGAATTTCTCTACTTCATGTTCAAAATAAATGTTTAAAGATGAAAGAAAAATAAACTCACTTTAACCACATACATTTACTGCAGGGCTGCGTCTCCTGTGAGCAGAATCATGTACAGGTACTTGATTCTGCACTTGCGGGTCTGCATGCTGTTTGACCTGCTGCCGCTGTGATTGGACACACCGAGAGCTAACCAGCGGGTCCGGAGGACCCCATGTCCGCCAGGCCCCGACGATCGTTTCCAACAGAGGCAGAACTGTGGTCTGCCTATGTAAACAAGTCCCCAGAGAGCCTCCCCTTACATCAGGGTCCCCAGAGAGCCTCCCCTTACATCAGGGTCCCCAGAGAGCCTCCCCTTACATCAGGGTCCCCAGAGAGCCTCCCCTTACATCAGGGTCCCCAGAGAGCCTCCCCTTACATCAGGGTCCCCAGAGAGCCTCCTCCTTACATCAGGGTCCCCAGAGAGCCTCCCCTTACATCAGGGTCCCCAGAGAGCCTCCTCCTTACATCAGGGTCCCCAGAGAGCCTCCTCCTTACATCAGGGTCCCCAGAGAGCCCCCTCCTTACATCAGGGTCCCCAGAGAGCCCCCTCCTTACATCAAGGTCCCCAGAGAGCCCCCTCCTTACATCAGGGTCCCCAGAGAAACCCCCCATACATCAGGGTCCCCAGAGAGCCCCCCTTACATCAAGGTCTTCAGAGAGCCCCCCTTACATCAAGGTCTTCAGAGAGCCCCCCTTACATCAAGGTCCCCAGAGAGCCCCCCCATACATCAAGGTCTCCAGAGAGCCCCACATACATCAGGGTCCACTCCCCAGAGAGCCCCCCCCATGCATCAGGGTCCCAGAGAGCCCCCCGTAGATCTGGGTCCCCAGAGAGCCCCCCATAGATCTGGGTCCCCAGAGAGCCCCCAATAGATCTGGGTCCCCAGAGAGCCCCCCCCCCATACATCAGGGTCCCCAGAGAGCCCCCCATACATCAGGGTCTCCAGAGAGCCCCCCCAAACATCAGGGTCCCCAGAGAGCCTCCTCCTTACATCAGGGTCCCCAGAGAGCCTCCTCCTTACATCAGGGTCCCCAGAGAGTCCCCTCCTTACATCAGGGTCCCCAGAGAGCCCCCTCCTTACATCAGGGTCCCCAGAGAGCCCCCTCCTTACATCAAGGTCCCCAGAGAGCCCCCTCCTTACATCAAGGTCCCCAGAGAGCCCCCTCCTTACATCAGGGTCCCCAGAGAAACCCCCCTTACATCAGGGTCCCCAGAGAGCCCCCCCCATACATCAAGGTCCCCAGAGAGCCCCCCCATACATCAAGGTCCCCAGAGAGCCCCCCCATACATCAAGGTCTCCAGAGAGCCCCACATACATCAGGGTCAACTCCCCAGAGAGCCCCCCTATACATCAGGGTCCCAGAGAGCCCCCCATAGATCTGGGTCCCCAGAAAGCCCCCCAAAGATCTGGGTCCCCAGAGGGCCCCCCCATACATCAGGGTCCCCAGAGAGCCCCCCCATACATCAGGGTCCCCAGAGAGCCCCCCCATACATCAGGGTCCCCAGAGAGCCCCCCCAAACATCAGGGTCCCCAGAGAGCCTCCTCCTTACATCAGGGTCCCCAGAGAGCCTCGTCCTTACATCAGGGTCCCCAGAGAAACCCCCCTTACATCAGGGTCCCCAGAGAGCCCCCCCCATACATCAAGGTCCCCAGAGAGCCCCCCCATACATCAAGGTCCCCAGAGAGCCCCCCCATACATCAAGGTCTCCAGAGAGCCCCACATACATCAGGGTCAACTCCCCAGAGAGCCCCCCTATACATCAGGGTCCCAGAGAGCCCCCCATAGATCTGGGTCCCCAGAAAGCCCCCCAAAGATCTGGGTCCCCAGAGAGCCCCCCCATACATCAGGGTCCCCAGAGAGCCCCCCCATACATCAGGGTCCCCAGAGAGCCCCCCCTATACATCAGGGTCCCCAGAGAGCCCCCCCAAACATCAGGGTCCCCAGAGAGCCTCCTCCTTACATCAGGGTCCCCAGAGAGCCTCGTCCTTACATTAGGGTCCCCAGAGAGCCTCCCCCCATACATCAGGGTCCCCAGAGAGCCCCCCATACATCAGGGTCCCCAGAGAGCCTCCCCCCATACATCAGGGTCCCCAGAGAGCCTTCCCCCATACATTAGGGTCCCCAGAGAGCCTCCTCCTTACATCAGGGTCCCCAGAGAGCCTCCCCCATACATCAGGGTCCCCAGAGAGCCCCCCCATACATCAGGGTCCCCAGAGAGCTCCCCCCATACATCAGGGTCCCCAGAGAGCCCCCCATACATCAGGGTCCCCAGAGAGCCCCCCATAAATCGGGGTCCCCAGAGAGCCCCCCATACATCAAGGTCCCCAGAGAGCCCCCTCCTTACATCAGGGTCCCCAGAGAAACCCCCCTTACATCAGGGTCCCCAGAGAGCCCCCCCCATACATCAAGGTCCCCAGAGAGCCCCCCCATACATCAAGGTCCCCAGAGAGCCCCCCATACATCAAGGTCTCCAGAGAGCCCCACATACATCAGGGTCAACTCCCCAGAGAGCCCCCCTATACATCAGGGTCCCAGAGAGCCCCCCATAGATCTGGGTCCCCAGAAAGCCCCCCAAAGATCTGGGTCCCCAGAGAGCCCCCCCATACATCAGGGTCCCCAGAGAGCCCCCCCATACATCAGGGTCCCCAGAGAGCCCCCCCATACATCAGGGTCCCCAGAGAGCCCCCCCAAACATCAGGGTCCCCAGAGAGCCTCCTCCTTACATCAGGGTCCCCAGAGAGCCTCGTCCTTACATTAGGGTCCCCAGAGAGCCTCCCCCCATACATCAGGGTCCCCAGAGAGCCCCCCATACATCAGGGTCCCCAGAGAGCCTCCCCCCATACATCAGGGTCCCCAGAGAGCCTTCCCCCATACATTAGGGTCCCCAGAGAGCCTCCTCCTTACATCAGGGTCCCCAGAGAGCCTCCCCCCATACATCAGGGTCCCCAGAGAGCCCCCCATACATCAGGGTCCCCAGAGAGCCCCCCCCATACATCAGGGTCCCCAGAGAGCCCCCCATACATCAGGGTCCCCAGAGAGCCCCCCATAAATCAGGGTCCCCAGAGAGCCCCCCATACATCAGGGTCCCCAGAGAGCCCCCCCATACATCAGGGTCCCCAGAGAGCCCCCCGTACATCAGGGTCCCCAGAGAGCCCCCCCCATACATCAGGGTCCCCAGAGAGCCCCCCATACATCAGGGTCCCCAGAGAGCCCCCCATACATCAGGGTCCCTAGAGAGCCCCCCATACATCAGGGTCCCCAGAGAGCCCCCCCATACATCAGGGTCCCCAGAGAGCCCCCCCCTTACATCAGGGTCCCCAGAGAGCCCCCCCCATACATCAGGGTCCCCAGAGAGCCCCCCCCATACATCAGGGTCCCCAGAGAGCCCCCCCCATACATCAGGGTCCCCAGAGAACCCCCCATACATCAGGGTCCCCAGACTTAACCCCCCCAGAGGTTCCCCTGTACCTGGCTGTGCACCTCCAACCCAAGGGGGAGGTGGGAGGTGGCGATCGGCAGTTCTATGGTGCCTGTGGATCTCACTGGGGCTTGTAGTCCTCCTTCTGATTCTGTACAGTGGATAGGGGAGGGGCCTCTGACCCGGGCAGCAGTCGGCAACAGCGTACAAGCAGAGAGTGAAACTTGTAGCTGCCCGGGTCAGAGGCCCCTCCCCTTTCCACTCTACAATCTGGAGGAGAAATACAAGTCCCCGGGAGATGCTGCGAGCACCATAGAGCTGCTGATCGCCGCCTCCCACTCCCCTCACTGCATCCCAAACTGAAAGAGGAGATGCCCGCCTCATCCCCCCGCACCCCCCCCCGCGGCAGTCGGCAGAACGGCTCCACCGCAGCACGCCCAGCAGCATACCCCTAGATCCGACGAGCATGTCTCCCGGGCCCCCTACTGGCTGCGGGCCCTCGGTCGGCGTCCGATCGACCGAATGGTCAGTCCGCCCCTGGCGCAGACTCAGAAACGCGTCGCATAGCTGTGACGTCACAGCCCGGCGCCGCGCTGTGCTTGCCCTCCAGGCCTCGTTTTGGCTCCCTATACGGCCGCTACTATTCCATCCACGGAGCCAGACAAGCCTCACCATACTCTGCAGCACGCCCGGCGATCGGCCTTGGCGTCCTCTTAACCCCATCCTTGGAACCCGCAGACAGTGGGTCTGTGTTATTTTAACCCATCCCAACCCGGAAGTGCCATCTGGAGACCTGAGGGAGCCCCTGCTGTGTCCAGCTACCACTATCCATCCTCGCCAGGATCCGATGTGGGATCAGCACTGCACGGACTTGCTGAGACTTGTGGTCCTCCAGTTTTTCCTCTGCTCAGAGACGCACCGGAACGTAACACTACAGTCTTCCATGTGAGTGGATATTGTTTGTTGAAATAAATGTTTATTGATATATACTCAGAGGCGCCCCTTTTCCTTGTTTATCTTTTAGCCGCTTCAGCATGCCCAACGTTGAGTTCCACCTGGTGGGCATGTCACAGATTAGGCAGTTCTTGGGCAGGTTAAATTCCTTTTGGAGGTCTGCCAGCCGAGCACTGGCATTATATGACTGGTGGAAATACACACAGACTTTCCTGGCCTGCCTCAGGACATCCTGTAAGCCCGGGTACCTGCCCAAGAACCACTGCACCACCAAGTTAAGGATGTGAGCCAAACAGGACACATGAGTCAGTTGTCCCTGTCGGAGGGCGGAGAGGAGGTTGGTGCCATTGTCGCAAACCACCATTCCTGCCTTAAGTTGGCGTGGCGTCAAACACCTCTGAACCTGCCCCTGCAGAGCTGACAGAATATCTGCCCCAGTGTGGCTCCTGTCCCCCAAGCACACCATCTCAAGCACCGCATGGCATCTTTTGGCCTGCGTACTTGCGTAGCCCCTTGAACGCCTACAGAGCACCGCTGGTTCCGAGGACAAAGCACAGGAAGAGACCATGGAGGAAGAAGAAGAGGAAGGGGTGGACGAGAGAGGTGTGTCAGAACCACCAGTACTGGCATTTTAGAGGCGTGGTGGCGGAACAACCTCCAACACTACTGCACCTTGTCCTGCATCCTTCCCAGCTGCCAGCAGAGTCACCCAATGCGCCGTGAAACTTAGGTAACGTCCCTGTCCATGCCTGCTGGACCATGAATCAGCGGTAATATGCACCTTATTGCCTTCCACATGCCAGTAGAGAGCCGGAATCGCCTTCCGTGAGAAAAAGTGGGAGATGTTTTGGCCACGCGAAATACGCTTGAGGCATATGTTGCAAATAGCAGCGGTGGGATCTGATGCACTCGTCTCAAAAAAGTCCCACACCAAAGAACTTTTGGAATAACCTGCAGAGACAGCAGCGCCCTGCACATGCGAAGCTCTGCGGTGTGATGCATCAGTGTGCTGCCCTTAGGCTGGCCCCTGGAGGGCATCCTGCCTCGTTGGTGATGTGCCTCCTCCTCCTCCTCTCTCCTATCAGTCACCCACATGGAGTCAGTGACCTCATCATCCCCTCCTTCCTCATCACTGGAGCATCACTCTCCTTGTTGGCCTTCCAGACATACTATTGGCCTGCAGTGAGCTGCACAAAACTGGGATGTATATATATATATATATATATATATATATATATATATATATATATACCGATTATACAGCAGCTAGCAGAATCAACTGCCTGCCTCTAGTATTAAGAGCCTACACAAGCACCTGGCTGCAGGTAGCTATACTGTAGGTGCAACTGTGCGGGGTACACAGTACAGTAACTGGAAATACTTCAAAGAGCCTACACAAGCACCTGGCTGCAGGTAACTATACTGTAGGTGCAACTGTGCGGGGTACACAGTACAGTAACTGGAAATACTTCAAAGAGCCTACACAAGCACCTGGCTGCAGGTAGCTATACTGTAGGTGCAACTGTGCAGGGTACACAGTACAGTAACTGGAAATACTTCAAGAGCCTACACAAGCACCTGGCTGCAGGTAGCTATACGGTAGGTGCAACTGTGCGGGGTACACATTACAGTAACTGGAAATACTTCAAGAGCCTACACAAGCACCTGGCTGCAGGTAGCTATACTGTAGGTGCAACTGTGTGGGGTACACAGTACAGTAACTGGAAATACTTCAAAGAGCCTACACAAGCACCTGGCTGCAGGTAGCTATACTGTAGGTGCAACTGTGGGGGGTACACAGTACAGTAACTGTAAATACTGTAAAAACACCTGCCTGCCTGTCAGTATATTAGGAAGAGAAGAACAGGATCTGGCTAAACTGAATACAGTATATATATATATATATATATATATATATATATACATACAACACCTGGGATGAATATATATACACAATACACTGTAAGTGCAGCTAACTGACTCGACCTGCCTACTCTATCTAACTTAAATCAAATTACACTGTCTCTCTCTCTCTCTCAAGCCGGAACACACTACACAGGGCTGACGTGCAGGCGGCCTTATATAGTGTGGGGCGTGTACTGAACCCCCTGAGCCATAATTAGACAAAGCCTCCTTGACTTTGGCCAATTACGGCTCTCTGTACACATAGCGCTGTGATTGGCCAAGCATGCGGGTCATAGTGCATGCTTGGCCAATCATCAGCCAGCAATGCACTGCGATGCCGCAGTGAATTATGGGCCGTGACGTGCCACTCGAATTTGGCGCAAACGGCCCATATCGTTCGTAATTCGGCGAACGACCAAACACACGATGTTCGAGTCGAACATGGGTTCAACTCGAATATGAAGCTCATCCCTAAACGTGAGTAGTAAATCATAAGTGTAGTGCTAGTATGCACACTAAAACAGAATAGTGTATGTGCTATAAATGTGGTACATATAAAAAACCAAATGTAGTGTGTAAAAATCAAAGCTAGGTGTGCTTAAATGCAAAAAGTGTAAGCATCAGACATAAAACAACAGTCCACATAAATGTGAAGAAGCGGGCTCTTCCTTTTGGGGTGACACACAACCAATGGGGATAAGAGATAGATTGCCTGTAGTCACTCTCATCAAAAAGGTAAGTAAATGAATACTCTCACCGACCAGGATGGACACACATGTCATACGACAGTGGGTCAAATAGGCTCAGGGAAAAACGGCGCTACCTGAAAACCTGTTTGGCTCAGCCTATACAGGAGAACATTATGCAAACGTTATTTTATAAATATCACACAGATCTTCAAGCTAGTGTACAGAAGAGATTCAATGTTATACCACCTGAGACCAAATACTAGGAACTGTAAAAATTGCGATCCGATGGCTGGGATGTATATGTATGGGTCAGTTTATACTTGTATGCTTCCTACATAAGTGGTGGTGTATGAGGCATATCAGAAAAAAACCTTTTATGCATCCCATATAGTCCTGAGGAATCCGTATGCTTTCTCCAAAGCCACAAATTGCATTACCACTGTTTGCACATATAAAGCATAGTATGTATAGCAAAAAAAACATGAAAACCATATATAAATCCAATTAAATTAATTCCTGTAAGGGAAAAAATTGCATGCACTATGGATGTATCTAGGAGTCTCAATATTCATACAGTTCATATATTGTAGCAATTATAGGAATATGAAGTACAGTCCCATGCAGTTCATGCGACAACCAGACACATTTTTTTCGGAGTGACTTTGGTGTATACAGGGTTGAATGGTGACTTCTGTGATCCCCCCTTAAATTGCTCACTCACCAGATGTCGGAACCCCTGCAGGGGTATCAGGCCTGTAGTGTTACACAAGGACTTTACTGCTGGTTGCTGCTATGTTCCAGGTAATTCCAATGTACATGCTGCAATTACTCCTCATATGTCAGGAAAAAGAAAAAGGGCTTCCATAGTGTGATATAATCCCAAAAAAATATATTTATTTAAAATAATTTAAAATCCAAAACCAATAGAGTAAAAATAAAGTACAAAAAAATGGATTAAAAAACGCACAAATCCAAGAAATGAGCTATCATGCACTCACCCAATGACCACTGGGGAGGGGTGACGCTCCGGTGTTTGTTTGGATAATGTGCTCAGTCACTGTCCTCAATGTAGATACAGACTGGGGGAAGTAGCGGTCAGCTGGAGATGTGCTACGTTCCTCCCACTTGTCTGCAGGAAGTGACACAACAAGCGTGGGTCCGTCGTGCGCGCTTCGTCACCTGACGTCTTCAGCGGCGGCCAGTGGTAAGATGTGGCAAGCTCAAAGAGACTTATCCAAAGCGACTTGGAGCTGTGATAGCCGCAAAAGGTGGCTCTACAAAGTATTGACTTTAGAGGGGTGAATAGTTATGCACATTGACTTTTTCTGTTATTTTGTCCTATTTGTTGTTTGTTTCACAATAAATAAAAAAAAATCTCCAAAGTTGTGGGCATGCGGCGGCTGAAGACGTCAGGTGACGAAGCGCGCATGACGGACCCACGCTTGTTGTGTCACTTCCTGCAGACAAGTGGGAGGAACGTAGCACATCTCCAGCTGACCGCTACTTCCCCCAGTCTGTATCTACATTGAGGACAGTGACTGAGCACATTATCCAAACAAACACCGGAGCGTCACCCCTCCCCAGTGGTCATTGGGTGGGTGCATGATAGCTCATTTCTTGGATTTGTGCGTTTTTTAATCCATTTTTTTGTACTTTATTTTTACTCTATTGGTTTTGGATTTTAAATTATTTTAAATAAATATATTTTTTTGGGATTATATCACACTATGGAAGCCCTTTTTCTTTTTCCTGACATATGAGGAGTAATTGCAGCATGTACATTGGAATTACCTGGAACATAGCAGCAACCAGCAGTAAAGTCCTTGTGTAACACTACAGGCCTGATACCCCTGCAGGGGTTCCGACATCTGGTGAGTGAGCAATTTAAGGGGGGATCACAGAAGTCACCATTCAACCCTGTATACACCAAAGTCACTCCGAAAAAAACGTGTCTGGTTGTCGCATGAACTGCATGGGACTGTACTTCATATTCCTATAATTGCTACAATATATGAACTGTATGAATATTGAGACTCCTAGATACATCCATAGTGCATGCAATTTTTTCCCTTACAGGAATTAATTTAATTGGATTTATATATGGTTTTCATGTTTTTTTTGCTATACATACTATGCTTTATATGTGCAAACAGTGGTAATGCAATTTGTGGCTTTGGAGAAAGCATACGGATTCCTCAGGACTATATGGGATGCATAAAAGGTTTTTTTCTGATATGCCTCATACACCACCACTTATGTAGGAAGCATACAAGTATAAACTGACCCATACATATACATCCCAGCCATCGGATCGCAATTTTTACAGTTCCTAGTATTTGGTCTCAGGTGGTATAACATTGAATCTCTTCTGTACACTAGCTTGAAGATCTGTGTGATATTTATAAAATAACGTTTGCATAATGTTCTCCTGTATAGGCTGAGCCAAACAGGTTTTCAGGTAGCGCCGTTTTTCCCTAACATTTCCAAGTATCGTTATTTTGCAGGACACCCCTAGTGAGTGTCCTTGTATAAGGGAGGCAGCAACCTGTAAAGATTTACACATATATCTATCCTAAGCGCGTTTTTTTTACGATTACAAATAGGCTCAGGATCCTATACGGTCTGGATCTGATGTTATACACAAGAAGAAGTTAGGCGGGTCCGGTGCGGTGTCCTCGACTCCTGGTTCCTGGGCTCCACAGGTAGTCTGGAGTCCGAGTAGATGTCCCCCAAACACAGTTCCTCATTGGCTCCAGAAACCTGCCTGTGGAGCCCCACATTTATAGCACATACACTATTCTGTTTTAGTGTGCATACTAGCGCTACAAATGTGTTGGAATGGCCTAGTCAAAGCCCAGACCTCAATCCAATAGAAAATCTGTGGTCAGACTTAAAGATTGATGTTCACAAGCGCAAACCATCCAACTTGAAGGAGCTGGAGCAGTTTTGCAAGGAGGAATGGGCAAAAATCCCAGTGGTAAGATGTGGCAAGCTCAAAGAGACTTATCCAAAGCGACTTGGAGCTGTGATAGCCGCAAAAGGTGGCTCTACAAAGTATTGACTTTAGAGGGGTGAATAGTTATGCACATTGACTTTTTCTGTTATTTTGTCCTATTTGTTGTTTGTTTCACAATAAATAAAAAAAAATCTCCAAAGTTGTGGGCATGTTATGTAAATTAAATGATGCAAATCCTCAAACAATTCATGTTAATTCCAGGTTGTGAGGCACGAACACGAAATATGAAAAATGCCAAGGGGGGGGGGAGAATACTTTTGCAAGGCACTGTATAACTACCAGCAAATTTCAATTTCTATGGCATTTAAAAGAAATGTTGAAAAGGCAAAATAGATTTTTGTCTGGTAGCCTTCCACTGTATAAGTGTATTTTGCATTGAAAACATACCACTGAGCTGACTTACTGTAATTAACTAGGCACCCGAGGGAAGAATGTATTTACATAGTCTGTTGCCCTGTCTGTAGCAAAAGGTCATATTGTAATCTGCACTGGAAAATTCATAGTTCATTCAAGTTCATAAGAAATATTGGTGTGCCTCAATAAAGACAGTTTTCAACCAGACACCATATTAATTATTGCCCAGTGTGATCACAGTGCCATCAATGTAAAAAATGATATGATAGTCTGTTTCTGCTGACACTTGCAGAATGAACTGTCATGCTAACATTCAAAACATACCTAATGAAAGGAGCATAATTTTCCAGTAGCATTTGACACATTTACACTTTTTATTTTACTTTTGGCAGGAAGCTAGCATTAGACTTGTGCACAATGAGAAATTTTGTTTAGTTTTGTTTCGTTTTCATTCGTAAAATACATAATTTCGTTCTGTTATATTGGTTATGTTACTTTAATTCATTTTTGGATAATTCGTTATGTCTGTAGAGTGTCAATATTCGTTATACCGAATCGATTTGTTTTGTATGTATATTGATGCGATTCGATATTTATGTATGTAAATGTAGCACCCTCTACCAATAGGTAGGTGCTAGTAAGGTTTATTTTTACTAGGTTATCCAGCAAAGGCAAATTTAGGCAGGCCTATGCTGCATGCTAGGCCTGTCTGTTTTGATCTGGGGGCTGGGAGTGGTCAGAGTAGCAGTGCATGTGGCCACCTGCACTTCAGTTCTGAGGCGCCTCCCCTGTTCTGAGGAGTATGTTCTAGAAAGGGGGCTGGGCCTGGAACTGGAGTGGCAGGCAGCTTGTGTGTGAGCCCTGACCAATCCCCAATCGGTATTGGCAGGGGGTGGGCCTCATATATTAGCTGAGGTGATATGCCACTGGGGGGAGAGTCGGCTGAGTGAAGTGAGGAATGGCATGTTAGATAGCAGGAGGAGGCCATCCCCATGTGGGAGGGCGCCGATTGCAGGAGAAGGCCTGGGGAGAGCTGTGAGGGAACATTGCCTCTACACGGTCTCTGCCACCACACAGTCAGATAACAGGGAACCCCTGGAGCAGAGGGGCAGGTGAAGCTATCAGTACGCATGGTCCAGTCAAAGTTCCTCATCAAGGACTCAGGGCTGTTGGAAGGTCGGTGGGTGTTACCACAGTGGGGCTGGAGGTGCCAAGGGCTGGATGGTGGGGAGTCCTGAAGCAGAAAAGAGACTGTGGGGATCTGTGTCAAGTCGATGCTGCCTGCGGGCACATGATTTGCAAGTTGGGCTGGCTGGGAACAGTAGTCCATATTTCCTAGAAGATATGCTTTTAACCCACTGGGCCTCCGGGGAGAGGTTCTGCAGGCCTCAGGCAGAGTGGCAGCGAGCAACCAGAGCCACAGTAGGGAGGTTTATTCAGAGTGGGTCCCTACTATTCAATAGAAGCGGATGTGTCATATTTTAATACAGTAACTAAGTTTGTGGAGGAGGAACCAAGTGTACAGGAGGAGAGAAGTTATGGGCAGGAGGTGAAAGAGATCTAAGAACATTTTACACGGTCATCAGTGATGTCTCTGCCACCACACGGTCGGATGGTGCGGGAACTCTTAAATGGAATAGTCTGCGGAGGTTGAGCCGCAGGAGGAGCAACAGTCTGCATGGAGATGCAGGAGGAGATTCGTATCTAATTCAATTTGCACATTCAATCTTCTGGCTCTAATTTTATTCAGAATGTACTAAATCCTTATATATGATGGCAATAAATTGTTCTATGGGCAGCCCATATTCCTAATCCCTATCCAAGTTGTACCCCCCAATAAAAACAACAAAAACAAAACTCGCAAAAGACTGTTCATTGTCTCTGGAAGTGATGTATGAAGTCTGGCAGTGGGGTGATTTGGCGGATTGTTTGTTACTAGCTGCAACACCATGACTACATATATATATTCTGATAACGATTCGTAGTTTGGAATGTCGTTTGTTTATTGAATCTATTAACACACACAATTACAATATCTCTTCTCCCCTGCTTAAATACAATACAACACCTTTCTTAATCAGTTCTCAGGAATGTACTTTGCCAGTAATCCAACCTCCAGCACAAAATTAATTAGCTGACTGGACTGTAAGTGTCGGTTCACACAGGGGTGGCTTCAAAGTCACCTGACTCTGAAGCCGCCCCGTACAGCGCGACTTCAGCGCGGCTATACAAAACGACTTCTGTAGAGAAGTCAATGCAAGCCGCTCCGAAGTTGATCCAAAGTAGTACAGGAACCTTTTTCTAAATCGGAGCAACTTGAGTCGGTCCTATTAGAACAGTTCCATCGCAATGCATGGACTTGTCAGGCGGCTGTCTGAGTTGACCTTTTGGTTCATTAGACCTTTAACGAATGAACGAATCATGTCAAATTCATTAGTTGTTTTCACTATAATTTCTTTTGTATTAGTTGAAGTTCATTATTTTTTGCTACAAAACTAATTGTACACCTAGTTGTCTACCTAGCGTCATATTAAATGCATGCATGCTAAGTAAAGTTTCAGGGGTCTATTTATAAAGAAATTACTGTGTGAATGCCTCAGCATTTACACTGCTGTTGCGGATAATCCCCGTAATGTGTCTAAATATGTGTATTTCCTGGTCTCATCAGTTCCATCTAGTGGACATAATGCAGTATTTTTCGGATATCAGTATTTTATGATAACAAATTATGGTCACTAGATTGTGTGCAAACCTCTTAATAATTAAATAATTAATATCAACAATTCCTTGGCCAAACGCTAACTAAACTGCAACTTTTCTTTTTGACTTGAGCAACAATAAACCCCCCAAAGTAAAAAGATATTTCTTTTTTTTTGAAGGGATACAATTGAAAACTGCAAGTCATAATTGATGTTTTTCTAAGTCTGACATGGAAATCCAAGACCTGTTTAAAGCTTAAATGACTAGTCCACTAAGTTAGCAAACCAGTTGTATCTGTTAAACAGCTTTTCTACTGGTTAGCTAACACTATGGCTTTTTGATGGTAAAAATGAAACAATTTTCATTGCTTACAGAGTTTTTCCAGCATGTTGCATGCAATAGGAAACAATACTAAGAACAGTAAATGCTGCACTACACTTCTTTATGTCAGTTCAATGGGTACCCTAAGATGTGGACTAGGTTTGTCCGGTTTTTGCATTTTGCACACATTTAGTTTCATGGCCCACTCACACAGGAGTAGTGCTGTAATGAGGAGCTATACACAATGCAATGAAGTACACCCCGGCAAAATTAAAGGGGTTGTAAAGGTTCGTGTTTTTTCACCTTAATGCATCCTATGCATTAAGGTAAAAAAACACCTTGCAGTGTCCAGGCCCCCCAGCCCCCCCGTTTCACTTACCTGAGCCCCAAATTTCCATGGGCGCGATCCCGCATCGCTCTCTCCACAGCTTCTCAGCTCTTCATTGGATAGATTGATAGCAGCGCAGCCATTGGCTCCCACTGCTGTCAATCAAATCCATTGACGTGGGCTATGGCTATGGACGTCGAGTGTATGACACGGGAGCGCGCCCGCAAGGTAACCCTCTCGGGAGAGAGCTTCCCAGAGGGGGTTATCTATTGCGGGGAGGAGCCACGAGAGCCGTCAAGGGACCCCCAGAACAAGTGGATCGGGGCCACTCTGTGCAAAATGAACTGCACAGTGGAGGCAAGTATGACATGTTTGTTATTTTTTTTTTTAAACTGTACCTTTAGTGTCACTTAAAAAAATTTCAACCAATTGGTGTGTCTGTGTGAGTTTGCAGTAACTCCTATGCATTTAGATTACTTTGAATAATCAAGGCTTAAAGCTGATTTTCAGCTTTACTGTCACTTTAAATAGTTTATTTGGGCCAAGCTTACTATTTCCTACACTATAAGGTGTGCACACTGGGTGCGCTGTATAAACTCTATGTAGCCTCTGCTGCTACAGTATACAGCGCTGTGTTTAGGCAGGGGGATGTAAACATCCCGCTACACACTTGGAACAAAATTGAGTCAGGCTGAGCGGTGCTCAGCCATTCATGGGCAGCTTTGAATTCTCTGAAAGCATACAAAACTTCCTCTGATTGGCTGAGGCAGAGAGACAGGCAGTTGATACTACGATCTCTGTCATTCAGAGAATTCAAAGCTGCCTATGAATGGCTGAGCACCACTCAGCTTGATTCAATTTTGTTCTTGATGTAGAATGGAATGTTTGCGTCCCACAATCTGTTACATACAGTTTATACAGTGCACCCAGCAGGCCAGCTTGGCACAGCCAAAGTTCTTTTTTTCATACTTCTCATGTGGGCCACAGGAGTGCACTTACTTTTGCTCTCCTGTGACCCAAAATCTGCCTTCAGCGGGCTAAAGCTTGCTGTTAGCTGACATCACAGGCCGGCTCCAGACTCTGTAGGGATCCCAACAATAATGTCAGGATCCACCCAGATGTCTGACAGTTAGCTGCTCAGCCTCTCATTGCACCATTGAGAGCCTGAGCCAGACGCTCCTGCCCAAGGCTCCAGTAAACACTGGAGGGACAGAGCAGAGAGCCTGGGGCTGACAGTTACCACTCTCTGTTCAGTGAAGACCGAGAACTGAGTGATCAGTGGTCACTGGCTTAGAGCTGGAGGGGAACAGCTTGCGGCATTGGTTTGATGCTGCAGCAGGTAGGGAAGTATGTGTGGGGCAGCCCAGCAGCTTAATTTATACTGGGCAAGTTCTGAGCAGTGGTCTATTCTCATGACTCAGTAACCCAGTGGATAAACTGGAAAGCTCTCTGTGTCTGCTTTCACTCCTAGATAATCTCCCACCATATGATGCAGACGCTGCCGATGGGATGTGAAAGCTGACAGCCCTGGGCGCCTAGGATTAAAAAAATTTTGAAATGCATAACTGAGGTGGCCCCCTTCTCCACCGCTCCTCTTCTGACCAACAGAAGCCTCAAAACTAGCCTTTCCATGAGACTGTAACCTATCAGAGTCTGGAAAGACATTACATAAACTCCTTTTTAAAGTGTCCTCAAGATATTTAATCTCTGCTCCCTCTGTGAGGATGGGATGAGTTCTGTGACTCTCCCCTTGTAACGGTGGTCAAGGAGGGTTGCCAAACAATAGTGATCCTTCTCCTTGATCCCACAGATTCCTGGGTTTTTTCATAGGTTTTTAAGAATGAGGGAGCCCATGCACCACAAGTTTGTGGAGGCATGAGAAGCAGAGTCCCCGGGGTCACTGCGGATTACATGACCTGGAGAACTGCTTCCTCCCAGCCAGGTACTACTCCCAAGGGTTCTGGGGATGGAAAACTATCTTGTAAGGTTTGACATAGGTCTTCCTCTGCTTCAATGCCCCCAAAACTGCCAGAATCCTCTTCCTCCTCCTCCTCCTCCTCCTCCTCCTCTTGTGTGTTTGTGGCGTTGCAAGAATGGTGTCTGAATAAAGCGGGCCTTGAGAAGAAAGGAAGTCCTCCTCTTCCTTCCACTGCTCTGCAGTGAGTGCCCTGTCCATAATGTCAAGTAGAGTCAGCTCCAGCAAGAACACAATAGGGATTGTGTCACTGATGTATGCATTGTCTTGGCTCACAAAACCAGAAATCTCTCCTGCGCTCAGGTGTCTAGTTCCTCAATGTGTGGTATGACCGAATAATTCAGTGGTATCTGCCGTCTTGCAGCCCTCCTCAGAATAATGGGTATTCACAAACTACAGAAAAAAGAAAGAAAGGAGGGCGCACTGACCTAGTGCATTACCACTGGTAACATTTATTAAAATATAAAACAGCAAATAAATACTCACAAACGAGCATGTATAACAGGCATGGACAATGGCTGCAGGTGAGCAGTAAAAAACGTCGACAAACCCGGACCGGACATCAGGTGGATGAGGCGCCTCATCCACCTGATGTCCGGTCCAGGTTTGTCAACGTTTTTTACTGCTCACCTGCAGCCATTGTCCATGCCTGTTATTCATGCTCGTTTGTGAGTATTTATTTGCTGTTTTATATTTTAATAAATGTTACCAGTGGTAATGCACTAGGTCGATGCGCCCTCCTTTCTTTCTTCTTTCTTTTGTCTTGGCTCACCATCCTTGTTGCCTCTTCAAATGGTGACAGTACATTGCATGCATCCTTTATCAGTAGCCATTGGCTTGGGGAAAAAAAGCTGAGCCGGCCTGAACCTGTCCTTGTGCCATACTGACAAAAGTGCTCGTTGAGGGCCCTCTTCTGCATGTGCAGCCGCTGCATCAGTGCCAAAATTGCGTTTCATCTGGTAGGCATGTCACATATAAGGCGGTTCACAGGCAGGTGGAATTCCCGCTGAGTTTCAGCCAACAGCACTGGCTGTGTATGACCGCCTGAAATGACTACAGACTCTTCTGGCCTGCTTTAGCAGATCTTCCAACTCTGGGTACCTATTTAACCGCTTGCCGACCGGCGCGCGCCGATGTACGTCGGCAAAGCGGCACGGCTGGGCAAATGGGCGTACCTGTACGTCCATTTGAATTTCCCGCCGTGCCCGTGCGTGCGCGCCGCCGGCGGCGCGCGCGCGCGCCGGCCGGGAACTCCGTGAGTCGGGTCGCGGGTCCCGCGGACTCGATCGCCGCGGGGAGACCCGCGATCGCCTCACGGAGCGGATGAACGGGGAGATGCCGTTGTAAACAGCATCTCCCCGTTCTGCCTAGTGACAAGTGTCACTCGATCTCTGCTCCCTGTCATCGGAGCAGAGATCAGTGACGTCAGCCACACAGCCCATCCCCCTACAGTTAGTAATCACTCCCTAGGACACACTTAACCCCTCCCCGCCCCCTAGTGGTTAACCCCTTCACTGCCAGTGTCATTTACACAGTAGTCAGTGCATTTTTAATCGCACTGATCGCTGTATAAATGACAATGGTCCCAAAAATGTGTCAAAAATGTCCTACATGTCCGCCATAACGTCGCAGTCACAATAAAAATCGCTGATCGCCGCCATTACTAGTAAAAAAAAATTATTAATAAAAATGCCATAAAACTATCCCCTATTTAGTAAACACTATAACGTTTGCGCAAACCAATTAATAAACGCTTATTGCGATTTTTTTTACCAAAAATGTGTAGAAGAATACAATCGGCCTAAACTGAAGAAAAAAAATGTTTTTTTTATATATTTTTGGGGGATATTTATTATAGCAAAATGTAAAAAATAATGCGTTTTTTTCAAAATTGTTGCTCTTATTTTGTTTATAGCGCAAAAAATAAAAATCGCAGAGGCGATCAAATACCACCAAAAGAAAGCTCTATTTGTGGGAAAAAAAGGACCTCAATTTTGTTTGGGAGCCACGTCGCACGACCGCGCAATTGTCAGTTAAAGTGACGCAGTGCCGAATCGCAAATAACGCTCTGGTCAGGAAGGGGGTAAATCCTTCCGGGGCTGAAGTGGTTAAGAAACTCTGCACCAGCAAACTGAGGACATGTGCCAGGCATGGCACATGTATCAACTTTCCCCATCTAAGGGCGGACAGGAGGTTTTTGCCATTCCTGGCTCCAGCTGGCATGCCGTGAACAATCTCTGGGCCTGCCCCTGCAGAGCTGAAAGAATCTTTGCTCCAGTGTGGCTCCTTTCCCCTAGACAGACCAGCTGAAGCACTGCATGGTATCTTTTAGCCTCACTCATTGAATAACCCCTTGAATGCTTAGTGGATACTGGTGGTTCATAGGACAATTCCAGCAGAGGAGGGCATGGAAGTAGGGGTGGAGCTGATAAATCTTGCATCACCACCAGCTGTATAGCGACATTGCGGCAAAACAAAATACAGCACTGAGCTCTGTCCTGCATCTTTCCGAGTTTTAAGCAGAGGGTTTACCCAGTGTGCTGTGAACAAAATATAGCATCCCTGACTATGCTTGCTGGATCACGTGTCAGCAGCAACACGGACCGTGCGGCTGACTGCCTTGACCAACAATGCCACAACATTGCCATCCAAGTGAGGTACAAAGCTGGAATGGCCTTACATGCAAAGAAATAGCGACTGGGAACCTGCCATTGTGGTACTGCACATTCTGAAAAATCAAGGAAGGAGGCAGAATCCACGAGACGGAAAGGCAGGAGTTTTAAAGCCAGCAGCTTTGACAAGCTTGAATTTAGATGCTGGGTATGTGGGTGGCAGTGACTGTATTTTTTTCCGCTGCAACAGCTGGGGTAGAGAAATTTGCCTGCTATAGTCTACAGCTGGTGGTGTGCTTCTGGCAGACGTGCTGCATGGACCTGTGACACCCTTCACTTTTCCATCATCCTTGTCAATGTAGGCTGCTGAGAGGTCATGAGATATAGCAGGGGAGACCTGAAAGGTGAGGAGTGGGGAGGAGCAGAATTGCATCCCTTTTGTGTGGCTTTCAGGTGCCCTTGCCAATGGGCTGAATGATGGGAGGTTAAATTCCTTGTCAAGCATGTGGTATCCAAATGGCTAGTGTTTTTGCCTGGCTTGATCTGCTTGAGGCAAAAATTGAAAATCGCAACAGTGCGATTGACTGCACAAGTGCTAAAAAAGGCCCAGAGACAACAGCTCCACAATGTGATGTAATAGGGTGGCTGCTCTCTACTCTTCCTTGATAGCTGCCTCGTTGGGGTTGTGCCTCACCCTCACTTTGCTCCTCTACTCTATCACTGGCACCCAAGTCACGTCAGTGACCTCATCATCATCCCCTCCATCCTCATCATCACTGGAGCCAACTTGTCAATACGCTGCAGCTGGGGGAACATGACTGTCAATTTGTTGTTTACCAGAGTTCCCCCCTCTCTGTAGGCTCATGTTCCTATCTTCCTCAACCTCAGAACCAACATCAGAATCAAGTAATGCCTGTGCATCATCAAGGTGCAAGTGGCTGATGCTGTGTTCAAATAACCCAGCTGACTCCTCCATGCATGATGCTGGGGCTATGGCATGAGTAGCTGTGGACAAGGAGGCAGAATAAGCCGCTCTGGTAGCTGCAGTGGACTGCGCACTAGTCTCTGCTTGGATGACAGAGGATGAGCATGGTTTAGTAAGCCAGTCCACCACCTCCTCTGCATGCTGTGGCTGGATAGCATGGGCAACATCATTAAACAGAGAGAAACGTGCCCTGCCTGAGGACAGACTATGTCCACCTTTGCCTGAGGAAACAGACGCTGCAGGTTCTCTCACAGTGCCATGGGAATGTCTGCCTCTCCTTGTTGGCCTCCCAGACTTGATGGGGGGGGGGGGGGTTATTACCGAAATGTAATATAGAAGGGCAAATGTGTATGTGGATGCACTTTAATCAATGGAAAGTGGTGCTTGGTGCACTTTAACTTGAGTACTCACTACACAGACACACTCCACTGACACACTACAATATACTGCAGTAAAATGTGCACTAACACAGTTCAATATACTGCCGTAAACGTGCACTAATGCATGTCAATATACTGCAGTAAATGTGCACTAATGCACCTTAATATACTGACAGGGGGGTCTGCTCTCATTGTTTATCAGCGCAGCCCCCCCCTTGGATGCCCGCACTAGACCACCAGGGAAGCCGCCAGGACCACCAGGGAAGGGGGCAACATTTGGATGGCCAATCTGTGTCAATCAGTGCCCACAAATGGGCATTGACTGGCACCATTATATATCAGTGATGCCCAGCAATGCCACCCATCAGTGTCATCAGTGCCACCCCTCAGTGTCCATCGGTGCCACCAGTCAGTGCCTATCCATTCCCATCAGTGCCCACCTATCAGTGCCCATCCGTGCCACCCATCAGTGCCACCTATGAGTGCCCATCAGTGCCGCATACCAGTGCCACCTATCAGTGCCCATCAGTGCCACCACAGAGGTGAACAAATACCACCAAAAGAAAGCTCTATTTGTGGCAACAAAATGATAAAAAAATTTGTTTGGATACAGTGTTGTATGACCGCGCAATTGTCATTCAAATTGCGACAGCACTGAAAGCTGAAAATTGGCCCGGGCAGGAAGGTGTCTAAGTGCCTGTTATTGAATTGGTTAAAGATTGGCATATAGAATATGTTAGAACCTACCGCGACAGCCCTATTATGTGTCGTGGCTGTTGTATTTTAGTAGGAACATGAAAGTAAGGGTTATAGAGGGTTTAGTTGTTGTCGGTTTTGAGGTATGTCAGTGACAATTTACCACTGTACACAAATGTTGTATTATTTAACATTCTTTGCAGGTTAAATATGAAGGATAGAGTAATAACTTTTGTTTATAAGTATCTTTTCAGGTCCAAGGAGTTTCTGAAAGTTTATGTACATAGAAAGCAGGTGTATGTAGATAGCTGTACACATGCATAAATACACATGCCTAAGAAGGTAAAAGTATCATAGGCTATTTCACTGTTTCATTGTTTTTTTCTGCACCATTCTACACCCTGCGTGTCTTCCTCCAGTTTGTAATGAGGAAGAAAATGGGGAGATAATGGTAAGAATGACAATTTTCAAACCAATAATACTAACCGCTCTAATTCTAGCCAAGTTTGTGGCCTAGTAGGATGACCTGTTCCACAACTATCTTTCTTTGATGGAATTTGAATCAGCAAGCAGCAGTCCGGTGAAGGAGGCTCCCATCCCAGATGCTAAGAACCTTTTTGTCAATGGTTCTAGGTATTACACCCTAGATGCTAAGCCACGCAGTGACCACAGTCATTGAGTTAGGTTTGTTTGGAGGTCCACCAAAAATGGGGTTTTACTTTCCTCAGCAGCTGTCGACATTTTCAGCTGATGGGTGCAGTCACCGTAACATGAACTTCAAAAAGGTCCACCACAGGGTTCATGAGTCCCTCTTGGACCCTGACACAATAACTGGTTTACATTCTTTCCAACCAGGTAACTGGGTCATTGTAAAGAAGCTTGAGGGATGAGACAATTGGATCCACATCAGCCACTGCAAGAAGCTGCTCAACTACACCAAAGGATGAGGAGTATCTTTGTTTATTTATACTTTTTAGTTTAGTATATTTTGGCAAGGGTAACGATGAAGAGCATCCCAACTTATTGTTTAAAGTGTATTCTCCAACTAACTAAGAAAACGAACAGGACCAATTGCTGGGTCTACTCTGAATCTCCACCGAGCTTTAGTACCCCAGCGATGACAGCGGTACATGTTATATATGATATTCATATTGGTATGAGGAGTTTTGACAAACTAGTAGAAACTCCAAACAGACACGTGTCAATAAAATTTAACTATACATTTCTAGAGGGTAAAATTAGTTATAGTTTTAACAATAGCTCTGGTTCTTGCCAGCTTTGGTATCGGGAGAACTAGGTAGCCCACAAGTGTGCTTCAACTTTAGTTTGGTATTAATGCGGATCTACAGCTTATAAGGTAATTTCCCTAATGCAAGAGGTTCATGCATGCTGGTGAAACTCGTCCCAGTATCTTATGTCGTGGCCGATCGTGAGGATCTGATGGCGCGAGAGAAGGGAAGAATGGCAGGGACAGCTAGAAGGGAATTGTTTACCAACCCCGACCAGGTCTGGTCATGGTTTCCTGCTTGTACACGGTATGGGCTTGAACTTATGAAATGATCGAACAATTTCTCATCCATTGTGGATGGGATGTTCAAAAGCCACAAGGAAGAGCCCACAGTCCAAGGGGGGTTTCTGTGAATCCATAGGTAAAGATTGTTGTACCTGGATCGGGGATAATAGTGACAAAGTTCAGGCCCATATGGATAAGGTTTAGATCCCTGCAAGGCAAAGCCAGAGCTATAGCTAATGAAGGTTGAAGTCCTTTTAGGGTCTGGGAATCTTTGGGGATTTTATTTTTCATTTTTCAGCAGATCATGGTTGAAGGAAGTAGGGGTATATATACTCATGTTGTTTTTGTTTTTATTCCTTTTATATGCCGTGATGAGGCGCTACTGTTGCCTGATTGGAGGAGTGAACAGAGCCCAAGCAGATGACCACATCTTCCTCTCTGAGATGAGATGCCCCGAAGCCCAACCCACGTACAAGACACAAGATCCCAGACCAACCGGCCTTCATGTCCTCCTCTAAGTCATCCCTCCTAAAGAACAGAGTCTACAAGTCAAGCCGTGATTTCCTTTTTATGGACTTAAGGACTGATTAAGAAGAAGATCAAGATTCACAGAGGGACACATGGGAGTATATGACAAAAAGGAGGACCTGTTGTGGAAATTTTATTATGTGTGTTTTATGGATTGTTGTCATCTGTCTCCCTGTGTCTGATTTAACCAAGACGCGCTCTAGCAGAGCGCACTTGGATTGAATCGGGACCAGTAGTAAAATGTTCAGTATGAAAACATTCTCATGGGCTTGGAGACGTGTTCTCTGTGTGTGTGGGCTTTTGCCGGTTGGTAAGTATCAAGCGCAATGCGCTGGGCTTCTTGCATTCAAATGTCTATGTACATTAGAGAAGCGAAGTCCACATAATGAGAGAAACATATTATTATATCTCTGTGTCTGGCTATGCTATCCCTTTTGGATACATATCTGCTTTAATAGGAGGGCATTGATATCTGCCTTGTTAATATACTCGTACCGTATATTGAAAACACCAGTAGCAATGTCGCAGCAGATCTTCTCAAGCCTGTAAGAACAAGTAGAATGTTCTTACTAGATACTGGTTACTCTGAGCAGTATTGAGTGGGCTCCATGCTGACTAAGATGGTGGATGTGGCTGGGCGGAGAGCAGTGTACATGCCTCAAGTGGATGAGATATGTGCACTTCTCCCTCCCACTCCTGTGGATGCCCTCCCCTTTAGTGTTGTCATTTCCTGTGTAGTGTCATTTCCTGTTTAGTGTCATTACATGTGTAGTGTAATTTCCTGTGATGTAATTTCCTGTGTTATCATTTTGTATGGAGGAAGCGATTGGCTGTTGGAGCTAAGATGGTGACTATGTCTGTTTATTGGGGAAATGTGGGAGACACGGGTTGTTTAAAGATGCATTATACTAAAAAACTAGAAGGGCGCAAAAGAGTATGGTGGTTTATTCAGGACACAGCACCCACAGCTGCTTGAATACCAGAACATCTGATTGGATGCACTTACTGTTCGACCAAACAATTTCCACCCGGCTTTGAATTTTGGGCATTTCAGAGGGCTGAAAATTCAAGCTGTGTATGGCCAGCTTAACACTAGGCATTTTGTTCATCTCACTGACTCCAGGCATTACCTCCCAAGGATCACTGTTGATGGTCTTTATTTTGCTCCCACTTACCACCAATGACATGTATTTTTTCCTCCCACATACCACCAACGACTGGCTTTTTTTCCTTCATCTAACCACAGACACTGGGCATTTTTTCCTTCCATCACACCAGGAATTTTTTTCTTCCTCCGGTCACCAACACTGGTTATTTTTTTCATGTATTACATAGTCCTGATCAAAGTTTTTTTTTATAGTAGGCTAAGATTTTAGGGGTGTATGTATAAAAAAAATCTGCTGTGCAGATGTCTTAAAGTAGTACTAAAGTCTGTACATGTCTTCCATTAATGCATTTTCTGTAATAAGGTGAAAAAACATCCTACTACCTGTCCTACCCTTCCCCCAACCCCCCCCCCCCCCCCCCCACCTGACTCCATGTCACTGCCGCAGGCTTCCCTCACTATTTGGTTTCACAGGAGAAACTGAGGGCAGTGGAGCCATAGGCTCCTGCTGCCATCAGTCAAACTCCTGTGTGGAGTGAGCTGGGGCATAGCTCTCTGCGTGTTTCTTTGAACACGCACAGGTTGGAGCGGGACCAAATATGAGCATCAATGCATGAGTGCCTTCTTAACACTTAGATTGCTTCAGGAGGCATCCAAAGGAGGAAAGAAGCCTATAGCGCTGACGGGCACTGCTTGAAGAGGACAAAAGCAACAATTCACTCTGCTCTCTGCTTTTCCTCTCTGTTACAAGGTATCTCTTTTTCTCAGGTTCCCTTGGATCTCATGGGCAGAGTGAATATTATTAAAATGTATTTCCTCCTCAATTGTATTTATATGTTGGCTAACACCCCTTGTCACATATTCCAGACAATAGCAAAGCACCACAAAGTGCCAGGTCCCTGGTTCAACGCAAAACCACCATATCATACAGTCCTAGTCAGGGACGGTGCTATCACTAGGCAAACTAGGCAGCTGCCTAGAGCGCACTGCTGCCTAGGGGCACCCCGCCGCTGGTATGCCTCCACGTCTGCATGCTCTGCAGGCTGCAGCATGTAACTAACTCGGTCTCAGGCAGCTGCTCCATCCAACCGGTAGTGTAATTAGAAGCACAGTGCAGCACTGGAGCCAGCGCTAGAAGAAGCAGAGCCGATGCTTCCTGTATAGCGCCGCCACCTTTCAGATGGGCAGGGCAAAGGGGGTGGAGTCAGGGATGGAACCAATAGGGGCAGGAAAATTAGGTTTCGCCTAGGGTGTCAAAAAATCCTTGCACCAGCCCTGGTCCCAGTCTGAGTACAGGCTTATCTGTAGGTTATTCCACTCCTAATATGCTAAAGAACATGAAAATGGCAACTGATCAGTCAAATTAAAAGCAAGGACTATACACAATAGTCTAGTTGTTGTGAACAAAATGCACAGCGTTCCAACGCTCAGATCCGCTAAGTCAGCAAAGTGAACCTGTTTCTAACTTGCCATCCAGTGTCATTTGAGTCAATCAGTTAATGCCAACAAGTCATAAATGCAGTTAATAAACACATAATACCAGGAAAAAAGCTGTGAAAATAATGTAAGCTTGCAATGATCCGTTAACTTTATTAACTATTGTGGCCTGTGTACACAGAAAAAGTTCATCATGTTTATGTTTTAACTTTTTATTTTCTATTGAAAGAGCTTTATGTTTGGGTAAATAGCACCAAAAGAAGATAAACAGGCAGCATTTACGAGAGGAGCTTTTCCTCGAAAATGGTGTGGACTAACAGGCAAATTAAATGAAAACTATTTCAGATTTACTAGTTAAATAAAGGGAAAATATATGTGTAGCCAGTGTATTTTGGTTTTGTGCTGCCCTATGCAAGACTAAAATTGGGCACCCTCCATCTAAATTTGTCCCATCCCTTCCTATTTGGGGGTCCTGGTGGCTGTTGCGGAAGTCCCTGGTGGTTGTGCGGGGCCCCTGGTGGCTGTGCGGGGTCCCTGGTGGCTATGCGGGGTCCCTGGTTGTTGTTGCGGAGTCCCTGGTGGCTGTGTGGGGCCCCTAGTACCTGTGTGGGGCACCTGTCGGCTGTATGGGGCCCCTGGTGGTTGTTTGGGAGTCTCGAATGGCTGTGTGGAGTCCCTGGTGGCTGTGTGGGGCCCCTGGTGGATGTGTGGGGCCCCTGGTGGATGTGCGGAGTCCCTGGTGGCTGTGCGGAGTCCCTGGTGGCTGTATGGGGTCCCTGGTGGCTGTGCGGGGTCCCTGGTGGCTATACGGAGTCCCTGGTGGCTGTGCGGAGTCTCTGGTGGCTGTTGCGGAGTCTCTAATGGCTGTGTGGAGTCCCTGGTGGTTGCCCAGGGTACCTGGTGGCTGTGTGGGGTCCCTGGTGGCTGTGTGGGGTCTCTGGTGGCTGTGCGGGGCCCTGGTGGCTGTGCGGAGTCTCTGGTGGCTGTTGCGGAGTCTCTAATGGCTGTGTGGAGTCCCCTGTGGTTGTGCAGGGCCCCTGGTGGACTGTGGGGTAGTAACCCCTCCTCCACTAGTCTGCCAGTGCTACCCCCTAGCCTGAGAGATGGGGGGGTAAGAGAGACAACCCCAGTGTCTACACTCACCTCACACCCCACACTCACTCTATACAGCCCCAGTGCCCACACTCACATGTCTCTAGAGGTCAATTGTCAGCTAGTCTGCACCCAGCATCATCTCTGCAGTGGTGGTCTGTAGCGGATTCTGATGACAGCTAGGGGGTGCCCGGTGTCTGGGCTATGTTTTCCCCACCCTGGCCCCAGTGCCCACACTCACATGTCTCTAGAGGTCAATTGTCAGCTGGTCTGCACCCAGCATCATCTCTGCAGTGGGGTCTGGAGCAGATTCCGATGACAGCTAGGGGTGCCCGGTGTCTGGGCTATGTTTTCCCCACCCTGGCTCTCCTGCACTCCCTTCCAGGGTTGGATTGGGAAGCCCGCAGAGAGCAAGACTCTCCTCCTGTCTCCTCTGCCTCTTTTCTCCTTACGGCCGCAGGTTAGGAAGTAGGATACAGCTGTGGAAGAGGGGGGAGGAGGAGCCCTGGCCATGCCCAATCCCAGTGCAAGGCAGGGAAGGAGGGAAGGGTCTCTTGTTGCTGCTGCTAGGTCTGGCGTGGAGCGGTGAAGTGTTAGGAATGGGATGTTGCAGGAATGGCGAGGGGAGGGGGGGAGCGACGCTGCCCCCTTGTAAACTGCCGCCCCAGGCAAACGCCTTGTTTGCCTCGCGGTAGATACGCCTCTGCATGTAGCGGTACTCTCGTAGGGGCTGCTAAGTGTTCTGGCCCACCTGTTACCCTGCACAGTCCAGCATTCATTTCCCAAACACTCCAAGACAATGAACAGTCCATGAGCTTTATTTTTGTGTGTTTTATTAAGGGAATGGGACTTGGATGGGTAAAGGGATATATGGGATGCCCAGTGAATTTTAGAACAATCAATTGGGACAAACTATGTACACTCCTTGTACATATTACTACTTCAGTCACCTCCAGCACTTTCATTGCTTGCAGACTATTCCTCTTCCTTCCTCCTACACAACTCTTAATTCTCAGGATCAGCTAGCACACAATGGTTAGGCCTGACCCTGACTCAGCCAGACCTTAGCAACTGCCTTTTGCAGGCAGGGGCCGCGGACCCTTATGGTGTAGCAAGAAAGTAGAAAGTTCTGGTGCTAACTGTCCTATGTTTGGTTACTAAGCCCAGTAACCCATCTTCAGACTCTGCCAGCCCTCCTGGCTGCAGCTACCTTTCTCCACTGCCCTTGACAACACAGTCCACTCCACTGGCTCTGCACCCATCCCAGACTGCATGCTCCCAGTCCTCTCAGGCGTGCCTCCTTAGTCCTCCTGACTGTGCATGTCACTCACCAGCCCTCCTGGCTGCGACCAGTTGTTCCTCTACTTAAAGGGGCTGTAAACCCTCATGGTTTTTCACCTCAATGCATTCTATGCATTGAGGTAAAAAACCTCTTGCAGTGCAGCAGCCCCCCAGTGCCCCCGTTTTACTTACCTGAACCCTCTCTTTCAGGCGCTGGGGACGAGCACACCAGCTCTAGCCGGTGTCTCATGTCCTGATTGGCTAGATTGATAGCAGCACAGCCATTGGCTCCCACTGCTGTCAATCAAATCCAATGATGCGGGTGCCAGGGGCGGGGCCGAGTCCGGCAGTCATGTCTATGGATGCAAATGCCGGACTCGGGAGCGTGCCTGCAAGGTAACCCCCTCGGGAGAGCGCTTCTCCTAGGGGGTTATCTGATGCGGGGAGAAGTGCCCCCAGTGCCCCCGTTTTACTTACCTGAACCCTCTCTTTCAGGCGCTGGGGACGAGCACACCAGCTCTAGCCGGTGTCTTGTGTCCTGATTGGCTAGATTGATAGCAGCACAGCCATTGGCTCCCATTGCTGTAGCTTAAACTTAAGTCACAGGGAGAGATATAAGGTTAGCAAGGTCAGAAAGGCTCTGTAGTGTGTGAATAAATGTTCAGGACATCTTTTTAGCAAACCTCTACACAATGAATATATGCAAACAGTGCTGATGACAGTTTTTAAGTATTGTATTTAATAACAGAACAAGCTCAATGTGATTGTAAAGCTTAGTTTAAATGGTATTGCACAGAGCAATCTAGAACCTTCTCTACTCTGGATCATTCAAATGAGTAATCAGGAAAAAGAATAAGGGTGCACACACCGCTTCAGGCAAAAAATGGACACACTCGATCCAAGGTGCTAATCCCGACTCATCACCGTAGGCAATATCAAGAAGAGAAGAAAAGATTGATCGCACACTTGAATGCAAAAGATGTTGTAGAAATTTCTTTATTGTCATGCGGCCAGACAAAATTGCAACGATGATTAGTTGACAAGTTTCACACAAAAAGAACCGTGAAACGCGTCAACTGATCATCATTGCAATTTAAATTTTGTCTGGCTGGGGGCGTGGCCAAGATGGCGCTGTGAGCGGTTGCTTTTTTAGTGAGCTCCGCTAATCCGTAAGCTAATCCGGATCCATCATCTTCAAATACTAACTTCATCCCTGCTGACCAGGGGGGACCCGGGGACTCCCTATCTATTGCAGGGCGAGGAGAATTTGGGCTGAAATCGGTGTCCGCCGCACGCTCCCGGCCTACTACGGGCGACTAGGCCGAAGCCGCAGCCTCTCCTGACGGCCGTGCGGCGCGCCGGGAGCCCCCTGCCGCGATCGCCTCTGCAAACAGGCCTCACCGACTGCCGCGGGAGAGATGCCCCTGGACTGAATACAGGCCGTACTCTGGGCCTGGATTCTCTTTCTCCCCCCACGTTTTACTAGGCCGTGACCGCGGCCTTTCCTGGAGGTCCGGGGTCGGCAGACTGACTGAGGGAGTGCCGGATCCTGCTGGCCTAGTGGAGGAGGCCCTGTGAAGGCTGGGGACAGCTGCCTAAGAATTGGAGCAGATCCTGGATCGCCTACATCCCTCTCGCCCCGGTTGTGAAGAGGAGAGGCTGGGCTGAACATCCCTGTAGAACCCTGGAGGCCTGAAGTGGGCAGCTTCTGCACTGTACATCTCCAGGTGAGGGGGAAGACTGCTAAGGGGACACACGCTTTACCCTACCTGCTGCCTGAGTACCCCTGACTCTGAGGACAGGCTCCCACAGTCGGTTGTTGATTATTGCCCGGACCTGGGCCACCAACACCTGAATGAGGCGCAGGAACTCCAGCGCAAAATACAGTAAAGGGGGTAAAAGGTTAACCTTCCCACCACAGCCGGACTCCCCTCAGACGCCCACCTGTCCCCCTCTGGAGGCCCTTAATAAACGCAGCGCCCACAGAGCCCGCAGACGCACAATATGGAGTCGGATGACTCTCGGCCCCCCTGGCTGGCGGATGTCATGGCGGCCATTGCTACTTGCCAATCCACGTTAACAAAGATTGAAGCTGTTCAACTGGATATGGGTCTAATTCGCCAAGATATAGATAAAATCAGATCGCGAGTCACTGAAACGGAGCAAAGACTGAGTATCACCGAAGACACCATTGCGGAACATGGAACATCACTCCGTACACTTCAAACCAAAGTAAAGGCCCTCAAATACAGAGCCGAAGATGCGGAGAACAGGAACTGGCGTAATAATCTTCGCATTGTTGGTTTACCGGATGGGGCGGAGGGGAACAACCCTACCTCCTTCATTGAGGGTCTGCTGCGCGACCTTTTACCCGAGGCCCGTTGGTCACCTTATTACACGGTGGAGAGGGCGCACCGCATCCCGCCTAAGCCGGGGCCTCCTGGATCCCCCCCCGCACCTTCATTCTCCGTCTCCTCAATTTCAGAGACAGAGACGAAGTTCTCCGCGCCTCTAGAAACGTTGGGGACCTTAGATTCCAGAACACGAAGCTGAGGATCTTCCCCGATCTTCGGTAGAGACCCAGAAACTCAGGAAATCTTTTGACCAAGTTAAAACGGCTCTCCGATCACGCAGCATTCGTTACAGTGTACTCTTCCCTGCTCGCCTGAGAGTCCAGGACGGCGAGACAACCCGTTTCTTCACCACTCCGAGAGAGGCTTCCGCCTGGCTGGACTCGCTACCACAGATTCGCTGATGGTTTACCTGTATGTGCTGTATGACCCTTTTCACTGTTTACTCACCGTAGCCTGGGCCCAGGTCTGGGCTATCACACGAACTACCACATGGATGTCTTACTTTGTTGCACAGGTTATGCTCGGTTCAATCCATGGTGTGTCCGGACTTGTGGGGGGATGCTTACTATCCCCACCAGGGAAATTCTAAGCTAATGCCCCTGCCAAAGAACTTGGTCAGGAGACCGTTGAAATATGAAGTTCTTTTACACTTGATTGTTTCCTCGAGGAGCGATTGAGTTCTTGTTCTGTATCTCCTTCCAAAGATGGATCGTCTTCACTGTGAGGTCGCATTATGGGTTACTTCCCTTCGTCTGACTTTCTAAGTCCTCACAGCCTGTTGCACCACAAGCGGAGACCTCACGGGTGTAAGCCGCTTGAACTGCTGTTTCCTCCCCCCGGGTGAAGTTTCGGGGGGGGTGAGCTCGCCTCTTCCACGGACCCCCTGTTCCAGCCGGCGAGTTGAATAAGTTTGGGATTGAAACCCGCCTCAGTTTTGGGGGTCGGGTGGGGTGGGGGGAGGGGTAAGTTCCCCTAATGGGGCTGGTTTCATTTACTTTAATTATTGGTATACTCTGTTTTTAGTTTGGTTTTGTTTTTGTTTGATATTTGTACTAAAATAATTGACTCATCAGCATTGCACTGTCAACAGATGAGTCCACTTCGGGTCCTGGGGTCCAGTCCAGGAGCCGTTAACTGCATAGATCCTAACATTTTCATTATTCCTGGTAGTCCTGTCCTCCCTTAACATCATCTCATGGAACACCAGGGGACTGAACTCCCCGGTCAAGCGTTTCCTGGTGTTCCAATTCATTAAAACTTATAACCCACATATATGTCTGCTCCAAGAGACCCACCTAACAGGACGTAGGGTTCTGGCCCTAAAAAAAACATGGGTAGGCCACCACTACCACTCCACGCACTCCAAATTCTCTAGGGGTGTCACTATACTGGTATTGAAGTCACTTCCTTTTCGGCTCTTGGATTTGGCCCTGGACCCTGATGGTCGGTATGTTATTATTCATGCTAAAATATACTCTCTAACGTGGACCATTGTGGGCTTATATTTGCCTCCCCCGGCTTCCTTGCTGGTGCTCAATCAGATCACCGGCAAGATGGCCGACTTTGCATCTGAAAATAATGTTATCTTGGGTGATTTTAATCTGGTCCCTGACCCGGATTTTGATAGGCTAACTCCTGCGGGACATCATTGCCCTGGGCTGGCTGAGCGGGCGGATACCTATGGCCTGACTGATGTCTGGAGGTGGCGTCACCCCCAGACCAGGGCATACACGTGCCGCTCGGCCTCTCACAGAACGTTTTCCCGCATAGACTTGGTCTTCGCAGGGAGTCAGGTCCTCCCGCGGGTCACAGACATACAAATACTGCCAAGGGGAATTTCCGACCACGCACCCCTGTTGTTGTCGTTGGACCTTTCCCTTGGCTCAGTAGAAAGGATATGGAGGCTCTCCAGATTTTGGATTACAGACACTGCAGTAGACTCCCAATTTAGAATGGAATTGCTTGATTTTTGGGCTGTAAACGTGGGCTCGGCTGACCCCGTAGTTGTGTGGAATGCCTTTAAAGCCACGACGAGGGGACATTACCAGACCATCATTGCCAGAATCCGACGAGAGCGTAGGGCAGATTTGATTAAGGCTGAGGGGGAGGCGAGTAGTGCGGAGGCTCTTTTTGTTCGCACCCGAGACCCTGTGCACTATTCGCATCTACAACTTATAACGAAGGAGGTGGTCCGTCTCCGTACCTCTCTTACCCAGAAGAAAATGTTGGCTCAATCCCAACGAATTTTTGAGCAGGGAGAGCGGTCAGGCCATCTGTTGGCCTGGCTCTCCAGGGAACAGGCGGGAGGGATGAGCATCTCACATATTAGGGACTCCTCGGGACAGCTGATCCATACAGGGATCAATTGCTGTTTTGCTGAGTTCTACGAATCCCTCTATAGGTCCAGGGTAGACTATAGAGGGGAGGATCTGGTTGCATACCTGGATGACATTGATATCCCAACCCTTACAGTAACGTATCGTGACAAGCTTGACGCTCCAATTACGTCCCTGGAGATACTACAGGCACTTAAATCAATGCAGACAGGAAAAACACCGGGACCAGATGGCATTCCTGTGGAGTTTTATAAACAATATGCTACAGAACTAGTTGATAAACTTCAGGGCCTCTTCTCTGCATCGATGCGCCTCGAGAAACTCCCGGACACAATGAGCGAAGTGATCATAGTGGTGATACCCAAGCCAGGGAAAGACCCCACGTTATGCTCCTCGTATCGCCCTATATCCCTCCTGAACGTGGATGCAAAAGTACTGGCAAAAGTATTGGCCAATAGGCTTAACTTGGTCATTACTGCCCTCATCCACAGGGATCAAACTGGCTTCATGCCCGGGAGAGGGACTGACATTAACATCAGACGCCTCCATACTCACATAGACAGGGCAGATGAGGTGACTAAAGGAACGGTGGCCTCACTCTACGCGGAGAAGGCTTTTGACTCCGTCGAGTGGGGCTACTTATGGAAAGTGCTCTCGAGATTTGGGTTTGGCCCGGGTTTCACGAAATGGCTCCGCATGCTATACCATTGCCCCTCAGCTAGAATACGTACCAACGGATGCCTCTCTGGGAAGTTCCAATTGTTTCGAGGCACGCGACAGGGGTGTCCCCTCTCCCCGGGTCTATTAGCTCTGGCGATGGAGCCCCTGGCTATATTGTTGAGGGCCGACCCTGGGGTAAGGGGACTCCAGGTGGGTCCCATTGAAGAGAAGTTATTGCTGTACGTGGACGACGCTCTGCTTTATCTAGCAGATGCGTTGTCCTCTTTGCAGACTGCACTCGATCTCATTAACAGATCTGGTGGGTACTCGGGGATTCGCATTAATTGGAACAAATCGGTTCTTTTCCCGCTCCATCTCTCGACCCCTAGGACACCACACCCACAGCTTAAGTGGGTAGATGACTTCAGGTACCTGGGAATAAAAATTAGTGGTAAAGTCCAAGACTACATGGACAACAATTTGCATCCACTCATGACACAGCTTACGGAAAGGTTTGCAGCCTGGCGTTCCCTTCCATTGACCCCTGTTGGCAGAGTCAACTTGCTAAAAATGATTTACCTTCCCAAATATCTCTACTTTTTCCGTAACACACCCATACGCATCCCTAGAACTTTTTTCCGACGGCTGGGGAGTCTGCTGATACACTTTGTCTGGGCTGGGAGGCCACCCAGGGTGTCCAAGCAGATCTTATATCTCCCACTTTTGGGGGGGGGACTGGCGCTACTGAATTTTCAAATCTACTACTGGGCAGCCGTCCTGGTCACGATTCGGTGGTGGTTCTCCCAGCCCACGCAGAATCCGACGGTCACTCTGGAGGCAGCCATTCTGGGTTCCTTTGCTGCCCTGAGCAATCTCCCATTTTGTGGTCTCAGGGCCAGTTTGTCCATGACAACTCCGATGCGAACCACTGTGAGGGTCTGGCAGGAGGCTAGGAAAATATATGGGAAGCCCAATTACATTTCGCCTCACATGCCCCTATGGGGTAACCCTATGCTCCCCCACTTTTACACTATACCAGACCCCTCTCTCTGGGCAAAAAAGTGAATCCTTACATTAAAACATATAGTTAAGGATGGCAGGCTTATGACTTTCCAAGCCCTGAGACAATCTTTCGCTATCCCGTCCTCCTTCCAATTCAGATACTGGCAGCTGAAGCATGCCTTTGAGGCTCAGTTCCCTGCCCCCCTCACTCTGGAAGCAGACTCCATTGAACGGCTCTTAAATTCCAGTGTGATGGGCAAGCCTCTCTCAACACTATACTTGTACCTGACAGTGGAGTACGATGCAAACTAACTAAAACCTGGGAGAAGTGGAGGGTTGACATTCCCTCTTTGGATGAGGAGGAATGGAAGGAGTGTCTAATCTCCTACATTTCCTCCATGATTGCTGCAAAAGACAGGTTCATACAATTTAAGCTCCTACATAGAGCGTATTTCACCCCACAGAGATTGGCGTGCATTTACCATCAAAGAGATCCCAACTGTCAAAGATGCAGGCAGGAGGTGGGCACTTTTTGGAACATGGTCTGGTCTTGTCCCAAACTCCGACCCTTTTGGTCAGCAGCGGCATCCACACTGAGTGATGTTATAGGCTCAAACTTGCCGGTGGATCCCCAAATACTATTGCTTAGTCATCTGGAGGATGTGGAGGGAGATAGGTATAGTAAATTGTGTCTAACCTTCACATTGTACTACGCTATGCGGGAAATTCTACTGCGATGGAAACTGGTGGAGCCTCCTACCCTAGCCTCGTGGATAAGGTCGGTGAATAAGGTACTCCCCCTGTATAGATTGACGTATGAAAGTAGGCAATGCCCGGGGAAGTTTGATAAAATCTGGTCATCCTGGGTGGACGCCTCCGGAGATCCTGAACCCCCTACCCCATAGGTAGGACGTGAAACATAATGGAGGTCATCCTATATCTCACGTCTATTCTTCTTATACCTGTTTCCCCTTCCCCCCCTCCCTTCCTCCCCCCGCCCCTTCCTCCCTCCCTTCCCCCCTCTTTTTCTCCCCCCCCCCCATCAGGATTGATTGAATATTGGGTTATTTACCTTACATTATCTAAGAGTTTATAATGTTATGATGCCATGAGGAGTATTGTTGAGTGTAATTTCTGACATTTGCACAACTGGAATATCTGAGTAGTGGATATCGCTTAAGGGAAAATCTTATTGTCATTATTCTCACCGTAATGATTGTACTAATTTCTTGTATCGTAATGCTGATTTGTTTGATAAAAATTTTCTGTTAAAAAAATTAAAGTTACGTACCGGTAACGTCTTTTCCTGTAGTCTTTCAGGACAGCCACAATATAGAGATAGTCTCCTCCCCTTCCTCTGGAAACACTGCGCCAGCCCATAAATTCTCTCCTCCCCTGCCGGACCTCAGTTTTTTTTCAAGAGTACCTCCGGCCAGCTGGGGAGACACAAGAACACATTAATAACATACCAATCAATATCATTACCATATTGCGTTCTGGTCTTTAATAAGACCCCCCCAAGCTTAGGGTGGGTAACTAGGGCTGTCCTGAAAGACTACAGGAAAAGACGTTACCGGTACGTAACTTTAATTTTCCCTTTTCGTCATTTCAGGACAGCCACAAGGATAATCGAGCACTTACCAATTAGGGTGGGACTACAGCTTGCAGAACTTTTCGCCCAAAAGCCTGCTCACCTGCCGCCACCAGGTCCACTCTGTAATGTCTAACGAAAGTGGAGTAGCTGGACCATGTCGCTGCCTTGCATATTTGCTCTGGCGTTGCTCCAGCCTTCTCTGCCTGGGAAGTTGCCACTGCTCTGGTGGAGTGTGCCTTTATGCCTCTAGGGATCTCCTTCCCTGCTAAAGAATACGCCTGCCCAATAGCCGATCTAAGCCATCTGGAAATCATGCGTCGGGACGCTCTGAGACCCTTTCTGGCCCCAGAAAACAAAATAAATAGAGAATCAGACTTCCTTATTGTTTTAGTCATCTCTAGGTATTGTAGGATACACCTCCTTACATCTAAAAAATGAAATTTTAGTTCCCTTTCACCTGAAGGATTGGGACAAAACGAGGGTAGGACTATTTCCTGGCTTCTGTGAAAGCCTGACGCCACTTTAGGCAAAAAAGCTGGATCAGTCTTAAGGAGTCTTAAGGACTATCCTGTCTGGCAAAATAACACAAAAAGGAGGTCTAATTGATAACGCCTCAATTTCGCTGACTCTCCTGGCAGTCACTGCTACTAAAAATACTGTTTTTAGGGTAAGCTCCCTTAACAGGCACTTGTCCAATGGCTCAAAGGGAATTCCCGTAAGGCTCTGTAAAACCAGAGATAGGTCCCACCCGGGAAAGGGAGGACCTCTGGTAGGTCTCTGTCTTGACAGTGCCCTAAAGAATCTGACCACCCATGGATTGGTAGCCAGAGACTTCTCCAGATAAGCACTGAGTGCTGAAACCTGACTTTTAAGGGTACCTACAGATAAACCCTTGTCCGCTCCACACTGCAGAAACTCCAACACAGCTACGGGACTCTGCACCGAGAAGGAGTTTTCTGTGCACCATTTGTTGAAAAGGAGCCAGACCTTTTTGTAAATCCTTCGTGTCTCCTTTTTCCTACTGTTGAGGAGGGTGGAGATTAAGCTCTCTGAAAACCCCTTGGATCTTAATATACCCTCCTCAGTAGCCAGGCCGCTAATTTCCACTGCTGCACCTGTGGGCAGAGAACTGGACCCTGCAACAGAAGATCCTTTCGCGGTGGAAGGAAAAGGGGCGGCTCCGCTGCTAACTGACTGAGGATTGAAAACCATGCCCTTTTCGGCCAATGTGGAGCTACTAGAATAAGAGAGGTGCTCTCTAGTTGAAACTTCCTCAGAACCCCCGGTAATAGCACCGGAGGAGGGAAGGCATAACATGTCCTGAAATGCCAATTCTGAGATAATGCGTCCACCCCCAGTGCTCCTTCCCCTGCGTTTAGGGAGAAAAAACAGGGGGTTTTCGCGTTGTCTTTTGAAGCGAAAAGATCCACTTCCGGGGGTCCCCATTTCTCGGATATGAGATTGAAGACCTCCTGGTTGAGGGCCCAATCTCCTTCCTTTAGACTCCTCCGGCTGAGAAAATCTGCGATTATATTCCTCTCCCCTCTCAAAAAAACCGCTGAGAGTGAGAGAGTGTTGGACTCGGCCCAGCTTAGAATGTCTTTTGCTAGGGCCAGCAGACTTCCGCTCCTGGTGCATCCCTGCTTGTTTATATAGGCCACGGTGGATGAGTTGTCCGACCGTACCTGTATATGGTGGCCCTGGAGTTCCTTTTTGAAAAATCTGAGGGCTAGGCCCACTGCCCTCAGTTCTTTCCAATTGGAAGATCTTTGCAGTTCGTCGCCCTTCCACGTGCCCTGCGCTAGAAGGGATCCCAGATGTGCCCCCCAGCCTTTGCCACTTGCGTCCGTGGTTACGATCTGCGGGACTGGGATGAGCCACAGACGTCCCTGTGACAAGTTCACTTCCTTCTCCACCACCAAAGAGATCTCTTTATTTGATGGGGAACCTGTACTAAGGTGTCTAGATCCCTCTGACTGTGGTCCCATACTCTTAGTACATATGACTGTAGGGGGCGAAAATGTAATCCTGCCCACTGCACTGCTGGAAGAGTAGAAGTTAGAAGGCCTAACGTTGACATTATGGACCTCTTGGACACCAGATGGTTGCACTGGAGGGAGAAAACTGCTCTGTCCAGTTTTAGAATTTTTTCCCTTGGAAGAAAAACTCTCAAGAGCGTAGTGTCAAGCAGGTACCCCAGGTACACAATGCGCTGTGAGGGAATGAGACTGGACTTTTCTAAGTTCAGCAGCCACCCCAAACCTGTTAGTACCCTTTTTGTTAGATCGAGGTCCTTGATCAACTGTTCTGGGGATACTGCAAAAAGGAGCAGGTCGTCCAGATAGGCTATAACTGATACCCCCTGGAGTCGCAGGAAGGCCAACGCCTCTGCCAGTACCTTTGTGAATATGCGGGGCGAGGAGGATAGCCCGAAGGGCAGTGCTTGAAACTGTAGATGCAGTATTGTGCCCTGCAGGTCTATTGCTAAACGGAGAAACTTTTGGGAGGTTTCTGCGATAGGGACGTGTAAATATGGGTCTCTGAGGTCCAGAGACACCATATAACAGTTGTGTGGCAACAGGGCCCTGACCGTAAAGATTGACTCCATGCGGAATCTTTTGTAGCAAATTGACCTGTTTAAGGGTTTTAAATTCAGAATCAATCTGAATTTCCCTGAGGGTTTTTTCACCACAAGTACGTGGGAATAGAACCCCTCTCCTTCCTGCCCCTTTGGTACTCTGTGAACTACGTTCTGAATCTCCAGTTCCTTCAGGGCGTCCACCAAAGCTTCGGCCTTTGCTGTGCAGCTGGAAAGCTGCGTAACAAGGAACCTTTGCGGGGGTGGCCTTGAGAATTCCAAGAGATACCCCCTTCTTATGACCCCCAGGATGAATCGATTGGGCGAGAGGGTCTCCCACTGTGGAAGGAAGGCCCCCAGTCTTCCTCCCACCGTCCCTAGAGAGTCATTGATCTTTACGGGCTTTCTCAGGAGGGCGAAAAATCGCCCCTCCTCTGCCCTTGCCTCTTTGGCCCCAAGTTTTCTTCCCTTGCTTGGGAGATTCCTTGCCTTTTTTCGGACGAAACCCCTTCCTTGTCTGAGCTGGGGCTTTCCTCTTAGGCGGAAAGGACTTCTTTTTGTCCACTGTACGGTCTAAGACCATCTCTAACCCAGGGCCAAAGAGTAGATCACCTGTCAGGGGTATCCCGCACAATTTGACCTTAGAGGCGGTGTCCCCCGGCCAAGTTTTCAGCCAGAGCGCTCTTCTGGCTGAATTCGCCAGCGCCGCTGATCTGGCCGACATACGGACTGACTCTGCCGAGGCGTCTGCAATGTATGCGATTCCTCGCAGGATCGTGGGGAACGAGGCTAGGATAGTTTCCTTGGCTGTGCCAGCTTCAATGTGCTCCTGAATCTGGAAAAGCCAGTGTTCTAAATTGCGGGCTACCACCGTAACAGCCATTTCTGGCTTTAAGTTACCCACAGTTGAGTCCCACGTCTTTTTTAGAAGTGAGTCTATCCTTTTGTCCATGACATCCGACAAGGCCCCCATATCCTTGAATGCCAGGTCTGTGTGTCTAGAGACCTGAGAGAAGGCGGCGTCCAATTTGGGATTTTTATTCCAAATGGACGCTGGATCCTCCGAAAATGGAAACCTTCTTTTAAGGGAGCTAGAAAAAAAGGGTTTCCTCTCAGGATCCTGCCACTCCTTTTTAATCGTTTCCACCAGAACTTCATGTACTGGAAAAACTTTTCTTTTTTGATCTCCCAAGCCCTTATACATAAGGTCATGGAGAGATAGGGGTTTTTTGTCCTCGTGCATACCGAGGGTTGTATATATTGCCCCTAAGAGGTCTTCCACCTCATCCAGGGACAATTTATACCTGGAGATTTTCCTGGACTCCCTGTCCTGGTCCTCCCCTTCTGATTCCTCATGGGAGTCAGACGTGCCACTGTCCGGTTGCCTCAGCTCCACCCCGGAAGGGCCTGACATCTCCTCTGCCATAACTATATTAGTAGATCTGGCAGGTGCAGAGCCCTGAGCATGAGGCGGGGTTGTGTCCTGCTGAATGGGTTTAGAGGGAAGCTTGAACGTCTCAAAAAATGTTTTAAAAGATGAAAAGGTGGATGACAGCTCTTTCACAGAAGCTGCCAACCCAGACTGCTGTTCAGATTCCCTTTCCTTAACCAGGGAGTCTATGCACTCTTTACACAAAACCTTGGTCCATGCTTCCCCTAAACTGTCTCTACAAGAGGCACACTTCCTTTTAGAGACATGAGTGGACTTTGTTTTTTCTGTAGATGTCTGAAAATACATACAAAAAAACACATATTACCTTCAGCAAGTTTAAGTGGAAACAACCCTGGGGGGTGTACCAGATCCACCTGGAACTGGAACTGCGCTCACCCCCCCACCCCCTGACCACCCAGGGGGACTGCCCTCCCTCTAAGTAAGGAACCATACATGAGGGAGAGCAAACCTTAGATAGAGAGGGCCCCTCCCCAGGGAACTCTTACCTTTGGAAGGCTGGAGACAGCGTCCGTATGAGCTGCAGCATCTGCCTCAGACATGACTGCAGGTGGTTGCCTGTGTAGAGTCTCACACTGTCTACAAGAGTAGCGACTCACTCCAGCCTGAGCCCGGCCCCCTATCAGCCCCGCGACCCGGAACCGGAAGTCGCGGGTCAAAGGGAAAGTGTCCGCCCCCCCCCGCCGGAAATGACGTCACCCGTCGTCCGGCCCGCTGGTTCCAAACTTTGCGGCCTGTACAAGATACAGGGAGAGCGGACTGTCTCCATGCTGCGGCCCTGTGGACGCGATAGGGGTCCCCCACGACCTGATGCCGCGCTCGGCAAGGAAGGGGTGGCTTCAGCTGCGGTATGTACCGCCACTCTTCATCCTGGAAGCCCCTGCTTCCCTAGGGATGTTTTTTAGAAAGAAAGGCCACAATCTCCCTGACTGCACCCGGCCTGGTTTCTCTGCACAGTGTCTCCCCACCGGAGGAAACACTAATAACTGAGGTCCGGCAGGGGAGGAGAGAATTTATGGGCTGGCGCAGTGTTTCCAGAGGAAGGGGAGGAGACTATCTCTCTATTGTGGCTGTCCTGAAATGACGAAAAGGGAAAATTTTTGTCTGGCTCATGACAATAAAGAAATTTCTACAGCATCTTTTGGATTCAAGTGTGTGATTAATCTTTTCTTCTCTTCTTGATATTGTAATTCCCGCCTTCTGGAGCCTGCAGCGCCTATGATGGACATCACACGTCCCGCGGTCCCAGCATTGGACCAGTGGGACATCCATCATAGGCGCTGCAGGCTCCAGGAGATGGGACCTGCTATGTCACTTGGCTGCGCTCCGAGTCAGATCAGTCCCCGCTCGGGCTCGGGGCTAATAATAGATTTGTGAATGCCCGAGACCAGGGGCTTTTTGGGGCCCACTTAGGGCTCCAGCCCCCCTTAGCCCCCACCTCCCGACGCCACTGCTGGAGGCCGCTCCTGTTCCATCCACCTTGCAGAGATATTGGATCCATGCGAGCTGTGGTGCAGTGCGACGGAGGCCGGATGACATCCCTTGAGCCACATTCCTGAGAGATCATCATCCTCACCTTCATCATCATCTTTATCATCATCATCTCCCGTTCCCTTGTGGTGAGCGGGCAATTGCCCAGTCATATAGACATCATTGTCTCCTGCACTCATTACCACCTTTAGTTCAAGGATCTATCCCAGCATATCATAGAAACTATATACAGACATCTTTGCCATCCATTGTTCTGCTGTTGCTTGTATTTCCACAAACCTTTAACATCTTTAAGTCAGTGATCACTGGGAATCCAATTACAGTCCTGACTTGCACATTAATATTGTCTGTTGGTTATACCTCACCTATTGGATCAGCTATTTGGCTATACCATTCAATATTTCTTAAAACAAAAAGAGGAGGTGCAGTGATAATATCATAAAATAAATAATTAGTCCCAAAGAGAAATCACCAAACAAGAATATTGATAACCTGAAAAGATGAAAGCATTCTAATAAAAACTAATGTGAAGTACCGATTCTGGAAATGTTTTTAAATTCCAGTATATGGGTGGATAAGAGATGATATATAAGGTGTCATTAATAAGCGCTAAAAAATTGAAAAAAAAACTAAAAACAAAACAACATATGTAATAAAGCATAAGTAAAAAGCGTACATGTAAAATTACCATATAAAATGGACAATGGGTGATAAGTAATCTCGACCATATGTGAAAGCAAACCATATATAAATAACTCTAAAGGAATCTCAAAATCATATGTGAAAACAATGTAAATAAGAAAACTAAGCCAAAGTCCAATGTGAACATGGAAAACAGTGTAAATAAGAAAACTAATGCCCCGTACACACGGTCGGACATTGATCGGACATCCGACAACAAAATCCTAGGATTTTTTTCCGACGGATGTTGGCTCAAACTTGTTTTGCGTACACACGGTCGCACAAAGTTGTCGGAATTTCCGATTGCCAAGAACGCGGTGACGTCAACCACGTACGACGAGACTAGAAAAGGCCAGTTCAGAACCAAGCGCGGCACCCTTTGGGCTCCTTTTGCTAATCTCATGTTAGTAAAAGTTTGGTGAGAGACGATTCGCGCTTTTTCAGACTCGTGGTTTTCAGATCGTTTTCTGCTGTTCAGTTTGTGCTTGTGGGTTTGTATCTGCTCTTCAGTGCGTGCAAGCAAGCTACGCGTGACTTTGATTAGTCATTGTGTTCTTGTTCGTTCGTTACTGTTTTTCAGGTTGCTCTTCACAGGCCTTGCTGTTCTTCAGTGCGTCTTGTTACTTCGTTCTGAGCAGCCGACCGTTTTCTAGCCATGTTGCGTATACGTACTCCTCGTAGAGTTCGTGCTGTGCGGGGGCTTGGTGTTGGGGTCCTGACCTTGACACAAGTCCAGTCCATGAACAGGGTGGGGAGGAGTTCATGGACCAAGAATTGGTTGCTTCAGCGTGACCAGTTCTGTCATATGCCTTTGCTCCGTGAGATCCGTGAGAATAATCCTGATGATTTCAGGAACTTTCTCTGGATGACGGACCCAGTATTTCACCGTTTGTTGGCTTTGCTGACCCCTTATATTAGCAGGTAGGATACCTGCATGAGGCAAGCCATCACTGCGGAGCAGAGGCTTGTCGCCACCCTGCGGTATTTGGCGACGGGGAGAAGCCTGCAGGACTTGAAGTTCTCGACAGGCATCTCCCCCCAGGCTCTGGGGATCATTATCCCAGAGACCTGTTCTGCCATTATTCAGGTCCTGCAGAAGGAGTATATTAAGGTAAGATTTTTATCCTTTAATATCACATTTTATTGTATATAATGTTTGCTAATATATTGTATTTCTTTCCTCATTCCCTAATTACCATGATTGGAATATGCTGTGAATGTCCCCTTTGTTCTCATGCATACTGTATTTTTATGTAATTATTTCTTTGTCCTTCATACATATTTGCCTTCACTTACCTCCCCAGCATGGTCTCCTGGCCCTATATTCACCTCATGTTGTCACTTAACAATGTATTTTATCAGCTCCATAGTAGTGCTTTACCCCAAACACCCCTAAAATGTTTTTAAATGTGATTTGTGCTTTAAATTCAGGCACAGTGCCAGAGGCTTTTTTTGGGGGGGTCCCCAAATCATTTGGAACCCTCCCTTCCCCCAACTGCTAAGTCAGCTGATACCAATTCTCTATCTATCCTCTATCATCTATCTGCTGACTTTGCCAAACCCATACACACTATACCCACCTCTTTTGTGGTCAGATGTATGGATGAATTCCCCAAAGCATGTAGTGCAAGGGCCTGCCTGTATACTTTCAAATGGTACTGTTTAAATTTTTTGTATGTTATTATCATCTTGATAGGTAATAGCAGAATTTCCAAATGTGCTCAAATGTGTACAGTGTGTATTTATATCTTTGTATTATGACACTTCTTACCTGTCCAGTGGGCTGCCAATAGTGTAACTAAGGAGGGGCTGGCCAAAGTAATGCCCATTATTTAGGCATTCATCTCTCAATGAAGTGGAGAGGGTTACCTGTCCAAGAGCTTCCCCCCCCTATAATGTTATAAAGGGCCCAGGAGAGGGAGGGGGAATATGATAGGTGTACCTTATACTTTGGTCTTTAAAAATTCCCATTAATAAATGTTATCTTGATGTTGGCCAAGAAGGTTTGTGTCTAATCTGCTTTCCATGTTTTAATGTGCAAAAAGACTAATTTTTTTTGTTTTCCTCAACAGTTTCCTTCCACGCCACAGGAATGGTAGACTGTGGCCTCCCACTTTGCCCAGCGGTGGAACTTTCCTAACTGCGGAGGGGCAATTGATGGGAAACACATCCACATCATCCCACCACCCAACTCGGGGTCGTACTATTATAATTATAAGGGGTTCAATAGTATTGTGATGTTAGCGGTGGTGTCAGCTAATTCCGAGTTCCTGTATGTGGACGTGGGGAAGAATGGCCGGATGTCCGATGGTGGAGTCATCGCCCAGACGGAGTTTTACAGCCGTCTCCAGAATGGCAGCTTGGACTTGCCACCTCCAGAAGACAATGTGGAAGGACTCCCATTCGTCTTCATTGCAGATGAAGCTTTTGCGCTGGGGGACCATCTTATGCTGCCATTCCCGATGAGGACCCTCACCCCGGACCAGAGGGTTTTTAATTACCGGCTGGTCAGAGCCAGAAGAGTGGTGGAGAACACATTTGGAATCATGGCCAGCCGGTTCCGCCTATTTTTTACACCCATACATATGGCGGAGTGCAAACTGAATCACATTATCCTGGCGTGCTGTGTTCTACATAACTTTTTACGGCAACATTCTGCCAACTATGCTGGCTCAGTTGGGCCTGAGGCCGGAATTATAAATGAAACAACCCTGACGGTGCTTGAAAGTGGCCGTCCTGGCTTGCCCTCCTTGAGTGCCCGTGATGTCCGGCTAAGATACCTTGAATTCTTTGTGGGTAGGGGGGCCATCAATATGCCAGACAATGTGTGAAACCTTTATCAAATAAAAAAAAAATTTTGCAAATCTTTGGTGACATTTACGGCTTGTGTTTGTTTTAGCTGACCCTGACAGAAATGTGGTGAGTCCTGAAAATGGTGTGATTGTGTACAAAGCACTGTTGGGTGTTATTTACTAAAGGCAAAGACACATTGCACTACAAGTGCACTTGAAACTGCACTTGTAGTGCAAAGTGGATTTTCCCTTATGAAATAATCCCCACTGTCACAGAAAGCAGCAATTGGAGCACCACAAAAGTGTTGTAGCGTTGAGACAATTATCCACACATTCTTGATTAACAATCTTTTTAATACCAGCACAATCACATGTGCATTTATAAAAGGTTTGTAAAACAAACCAACATGTTTGTTGTATAACAATTTTTGGAGTGGCATTAGAAAAAGTAGACATGTCCATTTTAGATAAAACAGGCATGTTTCAAACCAACAAGAAAGACACAAATCTTGAACTTACAAAGTTCACATTAGGTAGAACTTGAAGGCAATATCAGACATGAGTATTTAGGAACTGTGTTTGATATTGCGTTCAGATGGGGTGAAGTCACCCCAGGAAAAGCTAAATTTTGAAGATGCACACCAATTTACGAATGTCAACATGTGCTAGCTGCCATCACGGGGGATCAAGGGACGTGTTTTGGGGGAGCAACCCCTTCCTCTCAGCTACTTTATTATTGAGGAAGGGGTTGCACCCCCAAAATGCGTCCATTGATCTGCCGTGATGGCAGAAAGCACATGTTGACACACTGTGTGCATCTTCAAAATTTGGCTTTTCTACAATTCTTCAAAAAAGTAAAAAATTGTAGCACACCATAAAAGAAAGGGCTTTGAAGGGGTTTTAAACTCTCACCAAAACATCAATGATGTTCTTATTTTTTTGAATAACATCATGATGTTTTTCTTGATGTTTTCCAATGCAACATTACACCCCATGATCTCCCTGATCAGGATCTGTGCACTTTCCGAGGTGAAATGCCCTGGATCCACAACATCATGATCACCTAAAAAGATAGAAACAAAAACACGCCATGTATTATAAATATGCCGGAATCCATCTCTTACCTGAGCCTGTGGTCGCAGACACTCACCTGTTGTGGTGACTAGTTCCACCACGTCTTCCTCCTCCTCCTCTTCTTGTGTTTGTGGGATTTCCCCTTCTTCCAGAGGTGGGGGGTCTCTGGTCTCCTCGGATGAGGGGTGTCCTCCGAGTCTTTTCTCCCCTATGTAAAAAAAAAAATGGTATACTTAGCACACAGATATTTGAGGGAAGAACTATAAATATGAAACATTGGTTGGAAGTGGGGTACAATTGTCTATTTTGGGAGAGTTCCAAGATGTAGAATTTTCAGTGTCCTTTGTCAAGCTTCAATACTTTACCTGTTTTGTACAAGCTTCACAGATGGAGAACCCCCCTATAGTATACACTGGAGCACCTGTGTGGGACCCCTAATAAAAAGGGTGTTCTTGTGTCCCACACTAGTGTGTAAACAGCTGCTGAGTGTCCTCTCCTTACACAGAATCTAGTTTGCATTTCATTCTAGTAACAAACCCATCTACACAACCAAATTATTTTCAGACAAGTAGGCCCTAAAAAATGTGGTCAAATGCATATGGCCAAAACAATGGTGTTTTATAGGCCGAAAGAAAAATGTTTGATATGAACGAATAATGTGCCAATGAACATGAAAGTTGCCATTTTAAACTGTACAACACTTAAGAAAAGCACATGGAGCAGCACGAACGTAATAAACACAAAAATAATCGGAACACAGCACAACTACTTACTTTTTTGCAGCACTCTCCGGATCTTTCGGTACTGCTCATGCTCTCGTAATTTTAGGTCCGACCACCGCTTCCTGAGCTGATCTTTCGATCGTCGTACCCCGAAATTCCGGTGCAGACTTTTGACTACTTTCGCCATTATCTTGGCCTTTCTGACATTGGGGTTGGGGTAAGGTCCATACTTTCCATCATAGTCGGCCTTCTTCAGGATGTCCACCATCTCCAACATCTCCCCAAAGGACATATTTGAGGCCTTAAATCGTCTCCTTCTGGATCGGGACGTTTCTGCCTCCGGGCTTTCCTCCTCCTCGTTGCTGTAATTAGCACACACCTGCTGTGTCTCCGCCATGTGCTCTTCCCCCACTGCGCCGAATGAGAAGGGGCGGGGAATAGACTAGAAAGAACGTCAGGGGTGGGCGGAGTTACACGCATGCGCAGTGTGTATAAAGCGCAACACGCGTGCGTAGTACGTACGATCTGTGAGCAGAGGAAGGAGTATAGGAGGCACCGATCGTGATAACGAAGGTAAGATCTAAACTTGGGCCTATACTGCTTCTAGATTGAGGTCTATATTGTAACAAGATTAGGAGAGTTTTGCCTGACATTAGGGTTTTTCTTGTGTTGTGTCTTGCAGATAAAATGGATGGCTTCAACGATCACAACTTCCCCCCCCTGTTCATAGACAAATACAGGGAGCTGCCCTGTCTGTGGCAGGTCAAACACCCGCATTATAACCATAAACAAAAGAGGCAGGCAGCGCTGGAGAAACGGCTGGAGTTGGTGAAGCCGGTGGTCCCCACAGCAACCATCCCCTTCTGAAGAAGTCACGTGACGTGACGATACGCGTCAGGAGCATGGGACGCTGCCATACACTAGCTGGATGTGACGAGCTCGGCGCTCGTAGATGTTTTACCCCCCAGCTGCTTTTAAATGTAAGTGCATGAACTTTTATGAGTTTTCAATAAATTACATGATATACGGGATTATGCTATGTGCGGTTTCTATTTTTTACATACCGCACTAAACAACTCTGCATAACGGGTGGTGAAACTGGAAGCGGGGAGAATCTCTCAGAAGATCCAGAGTCTGGGATTATACGAGCTCGACGCTCGTGGGTTGAGGCGTGCGCTCATTGTCTATAAGTGAGTGCAACCCCCCCCCTCCCCCTCCTTCCCCACCTGTATTTTTACATCAAACGGTATCATACTATATACCACTCGTTCTTTGTTTTCTACATATGATATACGGCATCACCAATCAACGCCACCTGCTGTACCGTTGGACTTCCCTGCCTGCGGGGTCTCCTCTGCATATGCTGTATACCTTACAGCTGTAAGGTAAGGGGCCTGGGAACACGAAGGTGCCCCCACCTGTCAGCACATGGTTTTTTCCTGGCTCATCATCATCTTATTTATATCCAGGATTGTCACATTTGGTGGTGGGTCGTCATCTTGTGATTTTTATTTTTATTTTTTCTATTGTATTTTTCGCCAAGTGTTGGCGGGTCACCAACACCAATCACTGGGACTATTTCTATGGACACTTATACTTACTCTTTATTCACATTGTTAATGATTATTCACGTGTGTACTTATATCATCAGTTGATCATTTTATTTATATACACATGGTTATATTTACTTCATTGGAGTACCTTTTATGATATTATGATATTTTTCGGATCTATGCTCCTTTTTTAGCAGATTCACATACCTTTGCACATTTTTGTTGGTATATATTTCCAGCCTTTTCATTTTTATTTCATTTATTTTTTATTTTGGTTTGATCACGGTCAATTCTTTATACATCATTTAGTGACATTTGTTTGTGCGTACACTTTATTTATTTATTTATCTATTTGCATTTGTAAGTACGCTTTTACATGATTTATTCACATTTTTAGGCTATTTGATATTTATTGATTTAGTTTAGCCCCCCCCCCCTCCTTTCTATCACAGCGCAGCCACCACCCTCTTAGTCTAAAAACCAAAATTGGTGGCCTGAGGAGCACTTATCTTAGGGAGCGCAAGAAGGTCACGGATTCCCAGAGATCCGGAACTGCAGCAGATGACGTTTATGTCCCCAGGCTGTGGTACTATGAGAGACTGCGATTTCTGTCAGACCAGACTGAAGTCAGGGAATCCCTCTCCACTCTTCCTTCCACTCTTCCTTCCACCCCAGCTGAGGCTTCCGATGTCCAACCTGGGCCTTTCAGCCAGGAAGATGTGGAGGAGCCCAGCTGGAGTAAGGTATAGCATTGTTCTACAGATTTCTGGTCAATAAATAAATGATCTTTACTAGATGTTATTATTGATCACTAATTGCTGATTTAATAAAGTGTTTTACATATCAATAGACAGTAGTGGGCAAAAATAATTGGGACAAGAATGAAAAATGCAGGGCTCGGAATGATCATCAGTTATATTTGTTAACATTCAACAATCATGAGGTGACAATTGTGTGTGATTGATGAATAAAAAACTAAAACTATGTCCCTTTTTCATACAGAGGAAGACCTCAGCCAGGAGGAGGCTGTGGAATGTGGCAGCCAGGAGGAGGCGGGGCTAAGTGGCAGCCAGGAGAAGCCTGGGACCAGTCGCAGCCTGACCGAATCACAGGTTCCTCCCCTCCGCCTTCCATACAAAAGAGCGAGGAAGGCGACACACATGCAGGATTCAGCGCTCAGGCTCATTCAGGAGGCTTCTGCATCCCTCAGAGCCTTACCCACTCCTGAAGAGGCCTTTGCCTGCCTGGCTGCCACCAAACTGAAGTGCATGCAGGAGGGTCAATGCCTCATGTGTGAGCAACTTATTTATAAAGTCCTAACTAAGGGGGTGAGTGACGAAATCACACCCAAGACCAACGTGATTGAGTTGGACCATCCTCATCCTCCTCCTCCTCTTCCTGCTGCCACAACTCCACCACCAGAGCCACAGCATGGAAGGAAGACCAGAGAGTGATGACCCTGGGTTCAGTCTGGTCTGGCAAAAGATGCAGTCTCTTGTGTGACCACAGCCTGGGGACACAGATGTCATCTGCTGCTTTCAGGATCTCTGGGACTTCTGGACCAGACTGCACTCCCTTACATATGGACTCCTCAGGCCACCAATTTTGCAGTAAAATAATTGATGTGTGCCCTGGGGGCCAAAGGCTTCACCAATTTCTGCTGTTTCTCCAGTGTTTCCTCCCTCTTTTTTTTTGGTTGTGAGCCCTTAATAAACGCATTTTTGGTTCAATTATACTCGCCTATGTGTGTTTTCCTTCCAAAACAACACTTTGTTGGTGAGGAGGCAGGTACATTTCAAATATACAATGTGAAATTAACAAGGGACACCAACACCAAACAATCTCATTGAGATTCAATAATATAAGATATCAATGGTGTTGTGGTAACTTGACACACAAAACACACCCAACAAAAATTCTTAATTAAAAAGTAAAAAAACATTTTAACAAAAAACAGCCTTGAAAAAATATTTTTTACAATTAAAAACAAACCTAAAAAAAATTGCTCATATATGACAAATCAAAATATATTGAGGGAATCACAATGAATAATAAAGAAAGAAGTTTGTGAGAAGTCTGTGTGAATATAAGCAACAAAACGACTTCATTCTTCTCAAATTATAAAGAAGAAGAGAGTGCGCTGTATTAAACCATTGTTTACATAGCACCGTGATGAAAGTGCTGTATCCATTGCTAACGCTAATTTTACCAGACCGAGTTGTTCCATCTCGGAATTTCTTCTGAGCATGCGTGGCACTTTGTGCGTCGGAACTGGCCACACACGGTCGAAATTGACGCGATCGGATTTTGTTGTCGGAAAATTTTATAGCCTGCTCTCAAACTTTGTGTGTCGGAAAATCCGATGGAAAATGTCCGATGGAGCCCACACACACGGTCGGAATGTCTGACAACACACTCCGATCGGACATTTTCCATCGGAAAATCCAACTGTGTGTACGGGGCATTAGGCAAAGTCCAATGTGAACACTGATTGAGTCCCAATAGTCTTAAAAAGAAATTAGCCAGTGAATAATGCAACAAAGCAAGTGGTGACATAAGGATCCCTCATCCAGAGAAGTGGAGCACCCGAAGTGAGTATATATTCTCCTTGCCGACTGAACAGACCAATATGTTGGTCTCACCAAGCCCAGGGAATTCAGTCTCCCAATAACCTTTAGGTCATCTGAGAATGCTGGATGCTGGATCTCTATCACTTGGTGTCACTCAAAGACATAAAAGCAAAAGGGGCTCCATAGTGTAGCATTCATGTACAAAATTTATTGAGCTTAAAAGGATTGCACTTACAAGAAGCAGCAGCATTAACGCGATTAATCACAGGACAACAGAGTAAATCCGAACGGCGGCGTCTCCTGAGGCTTCCTTCGCTCGCTGTCCGCTATACCCATCGCCCCCGAAGAGGAAAAGCGCGATGACGTCAGAGATGCAGACTCCTCTCTATGCATTTCGTCACTAGCGGACGTAGTCTGGGGATTGGCTGCAATAGCGGAGTCATCACGCAAATGCTTTATATAGTGCCGCAGCGCCATCTTAACTCAGGGCTGTTAGGGCAGCAGTGATGGAAGTGTATAGGCAACGCCATTTTGACTAATGGCATGCCCAAAATAACGGAACTAAATAAGGAAGCTATGGAGACCTAAGTAAATGCCAACTCCATCTAGTGGCTAAAAAGGATAACAACATAATAAATCAATGAAAGTAGCAGTGGAGAGCAGGCATCGGAAGCCAAGCAGGACACCGTATGTCGGATTACAATAAATACAAAGGGACAAATTAAAATTCATTTGAACATATGTAAAATTGAATTAATACATAACCTAAAGGTAGAGATAACAAATTCCAGTAAAATTATTAATATTAAACAACAAATAAAGTAAAGTTATTAATATTATACAAGCTCAAACAGTTATCTCAACCTTGTCAAAATAATATTAATAATAAACCATAAAATTACAAATAAAATAAATTTATTAAATTGATAAATAAAATAGTAATAAAAGAAGAATCAAGACATAAGAATTCATAGAATAACCAAATTTATCATCTAAGGTTTGATTCTATGATCACTAGATATTCCAATCAACACTATTCTGTGAAGAAGATTTTTAACAAACATTGGAATATCTTGAAACGTGATAAGATTATAGGTCTAGTCATCCCAGACGGACCGGTTGTCATCTATAGAGGAGCTCCCTCTTTACGCCATAGTATTGCTCCTAACGTTGTTGATCCCCCAAAAAGGATCTCTTTCTTTCAAACGATGAAAGAATTCTTCCCCTGCAGGAAATGTAATATCTGTCAGGTTAATTCCTTCAGGGGGAGAAAATGTAAGACTTTTGACTCTACTCAGACAAATAGATCTTATAATATAGAGTCTTTTATCACATGCTCTACGGAGTGTGTAGTATATCTAATCCAGTGCCCATGTTCGAAACAATATATTGGGCGAAACAAAAGAGCTTTACATATACGTTTGGAAGAACACATAGGGGATATCAAACGTGGGTTCACTAAGCATAACCTTTCTAGGCATTATGCTAAGCATCATGATAAGAAGATTGATGGTGCCCAGTTCCTAGCCATAGATAAAATCCAACCCCATTGGAGGGGTACTAATAAGATCAGGTCTGTATCTCAGCTAGAAACAAAGTGGATTTTCAATATGAGATCTTATGCACCCTTTGGCCTAAATGTAGATTGGGACATAAATTGCTTCCTTAATAATGCCTAGAATTCTTATGTCTTGCTTTTTCTTTTATTACTATTTTATTTATCAATTTTATACATTTATTTCATTTTTCATTTTATTGTTTATTATTAATATTATTTTAAAATAAAAATAAAAAATGCAGCACTAAAACAATAATGTGAAATGAACAGAAATCACCAATAAAGCTCATGTATGTGTGAAAAATAAAAACCAGCACATCAAAAATGACTAAAGGTGATAGCCCATAAAACATTGACACAACAAAAATTTAATAAAAAAAAATAATAATAATATGATGAAGTAATGGTGAAAACAAGTCTCACATGGAAAACTAAAGCAGATATCTCAACACGTGAAAAAACCTTTGAAAACACTAGAGATGTTCAAAATTTAAAAATACAATAAGGATATGTGTAATAAAAGTGCCAAACACAAGAGGAAAAAATAAATCCCAAATAAGTGTACAAGTAAAATCCCAGTAGCAAATAGTGTAAAAAGTTCAAAACTAAAAAGTCCATATAACATTGTGAGTTGAAAATCCAAAGGAAATGTGAATTGAAATCCAAAAGAAGTGTGGTAAAGGTAAGTCCAACATCCAGAGTATTCACACCCAAGTGAGATATGAGGCTCCTTACCAGCTAGAGATGACTACCATAACAGTAGTCCCACCAGGCATCATCCTCACGGCATCAGGACGTCGTCTGGAGATTGGGCCAATCCCCAGACGACATCCTCTCGTGACGAAACGCGTATGGTGGAGCCTGTGACGCTGACGTCATTACGTTTTCCTTGGTGACTGATGGGATACACACAGTAAGCGGGAGGAAGTTCGTGGAGATGCCGCAATTCCTTACCTTGATACATGCTTTTAACGGATGGATATTTCTGTAAGTGCAACCTCTATAGCCTAATAAATAACCCGTTTTGCATTATGACACTATGGGAGCCTTTCTTGCTTTTGTTTTCTGAGTACCACGTTTTTCAAGGAGCCTCATATCTCACTTGGGTGTGAATACTCTGGATGTTAGACTTACCTTTACCACACTTCTTTTGGATTTCAATTCACATTTCCTTTGGATTTTCAACTCACAATGTTATATGGACTTTTTAGTTTTGAACTTTTTACACTATTTGCTACTGGGATTTTACTTGTACACTTATTTGGGATTTATTTTTTCCTCTTGTGTTTGACACTTTTATTACACATATCCTTATTGTATTTTTAAATTTTGAACATCTCTAGTGTTTTCAAAGGTTTTTTCACGTGTTGAGATATCTGCTTTAGTTTTCCATGTGAGACTTGTTTTCACCATTACTTCATCATATTATTATTATTTTTTTTTATTCAATTTTTGTTGTGTCAATGTTTTATGGGCTATCACCTTTAGTCATTTTTGATGTGCTGGTTTTTATTTTTCACACATACATGAGCTTTTTTGGTGATTTCTGTTCATTTCACATTATTGTTTTAGCGCTGCATTTTTTATTTTTATTTTGATTTATTTGAGTTTAGTATTGGACTTTTTGTGCTGGCGGCTTTTACACTTTACCATTCAATTTAATCCTTTTTTTTAGCGCAGCGTTTAACCCTTGGGTTTTTTATTATTAATATTATTTTGACAAGGTTGAGATAACTGTTTGAGCTTGTATAATATTAATAACTTTACTTTATTTGTTACTGTTTAATATGAATAAATTTACTGGAATTTGTTATCTCTACCTTTAGGTTCTATATTAATTCCATTTTACATATGTTCATATGAATTTTAATTTGTCCCTTTGCATTTATTGTAATCCGACATCTGGTGTCTTGCTTGGCTTCCAATGCCTGCTCTCCGCTGCTACTTTCATTGATTTATTACGTTGTTATCCTTTTTAGCCACTAGATGGTGTTGGCATTTACTTAGGTCTCCATAGCTTCCTTATTTAGTTCCGTTATTTTGGGCATGCTATTAGTCAAAATGGCGTTGCCTATACACTTTCATCACTGGTGCCCTAACAGCCCTGAGTTAAGATGGCGCTGCGACACTATATAAAGCATTTGCGTGATGACTCAGCTATTGCAGCCAATCCCCAGACGACATCCGCTAGTGACGAAACACGTAGGGAGGAGTCTGCATCTCTGATGTCATCACGTTTTTCCTCTTCGGAGGCGATGGTTATAGTGGATAGCCAGCGAAGGAAGCCTCGGGAGACCCGCCGTTCGGATCTACTCTGTTGTCCTGTGATTAATCGCATTCATACTGCTGCTTCTTGTAAGTGCAATACTTTCAAGCTCAATAAATTTTGTACATAAATGCTACACTATGGAGCCCCTTTTGCTTTTATGTCTTTGAGTGACACCAAGTGATAGAGATCCAGCATCCAGCATTCTCAGATGACCTATAGGTTTTTGGGAGACCGAATTCCCTGGGCTTGGTGAGACCAACATATTGGTCTGTTCAGTCGGTAAGGAGATTATACACTCACTTCGAATGCTCCACTTCTCTGGATGAGGGATCCTTATGTCACCACTTGCTTTGTTGCATTATTCACTGGCTAATTTCTTTTTAAGACTATTGGGACTCAATCAGTGTTCACATTGGACTTTGCCTTAGTTTTCTTATTTACACTGTTTTCAGTGTTCACATTGGACTTTGCCTTAGTTTTCTTATTTACATTGTTTTCACATATGATTTTGAGATTCATTTAGAGTTATTTATATATGGTTTTCTTTCACATATGGTCGAGATTACTTATCACCCAATGTCCATTTTATATGGTAATTTTACATGTACGCTTTTTACTTATGCTTTATTACATATGTTGTTTTTAGTGTTTTTTTCAATTTTTTAGCACTTATTAATGACATCTTATATATCATCTCTTATCCACCCATATACTGGAATTTAAAAACATTTCCAGAATCGATACTTCACATTCGTTTTTATTTATTAGAATGCTTTCATCTTTTCAGGTTATCAATATTCTTGTTTGGTGATTTCTCTTTGGAAATAATTATTTATTTTATGATATTAGCGCTGCACCTCCTCTTTTTGTTTTGGTTTTGGGATTTGTATTGTAGTCTCCGGGTGCTGGCAGCTCTCCTTACTTGATTTATTTTAAGTTGAACATACTTATTTCTAGCGCAGCGTTTGGCCTCATGGCCTTCTTCCTCTCTTTACTTATTCAATATTTCTTGCCTGCAATTAAACGCCTAAGAGCAAGCTGAAGATTGACCGGATTGCCACACAGCAACTCAGGACTACTTTCACCTCCCTCCCCACTTCAGCGATTTGTTTGCTGAAGCTTGTAAAACTGCAGTTCACCAAGAACTCTCTGTAAGAGCAGGTTGAATAGTAATACAGTTCCTGTTTGCTAAAGTTGTACTTGTTTATCTGCTTTATCAATTTATATGTGAAGGAGCAGTAGGGAGGGGTACTGATTTATCTTGCGACCCTCAAGAGGGCAGCGCTACATTTGAGGGCTCGTCCAGGATACCCCTCTTGGGAAGCCCAAGCAAGTCCTGTAACCAACCCAGAGAGAAGGGGAAGATGGAGCAAGATAGTCAATTGGAACTGGCTAGTGTACTTAAGATGCCTGGAATTGGATGGTCTGAAAGAGAGGTGAGACAGCTGATAAGAAGGGCTTTTCCAGAGCAAGGTTTCTATGTTGTGGATGTGAAGCCTGAATTTGAGGAAGATTACACCTATACCCTGATAGAGTGGCAAGAGAGTGTTCCGGACGGATTTTGGAAAGAGACTGTTTATCTAGCTGATAGTAAGGGTATCTCGCGAGCCTTTAACCTAACAGTGGGCAACCCAGAGGAAGAGCATTCCAGACGTGGTTCCATGAGTCCTGGGATAGAGGAAGAAGTAGATGCTTCGGGGATGGGAATGCCTCCTGCTTCTTTTTATCTGGATATGAAATGGCTGGTTGAGAGCCTGATAAAAAGCACTAATATTTTGGCAAATCAGGGGTACCGAAAGTTGCAGTTCTTCTCGGGCACCCACCCCAGAAGGTGAAGAGGAGTTTGAAAATTGGATGAATGTACAAAGAACAGTGCAGCGCTGGAAAATTGTCACAAGTGTAAAATGTGTTATGTCAAAAAATAAATGAAGTGACTAACAATAGCGAATGACAGCCAAAAAATGGCTGATATAGAAATCAATCAATTGAGTGTTCATAAATGATTTGTAAAAGGTATGATAAAAATAAATATATTGAAAAACAGTTCATATAATCAAGTGAAGGTGAGAAGTAGAGTCCAAAAATTATGATATTCAATGCAGGAGTTCTGGATCAATATTCCACTGCTAGTGCTACCAACCACCTGGTGATAAAGTAATGGAGGCTCACAGGAAAGCCTGCGACCACCCTTATTTAGGGGGGTCAAAACAGGCTTAGTAGAAATGTATGGATCTCAGGGGATATCCCACTGGAGACTCTGTGTGATGTCCTACCACCCTCCTTCCTGGGCGGCTAATCAGCAACAGGGCGCCAATTCGGAGAATGTAGTCCCAGGGGCACTTCCTATGTGGCAATCAATGTTTGCTTCCAAAGAAGTCCAGCGAAGGTGAACCGTAGATGCCAAAAAGAAAGAAGTAACTCCAATAGTGTAGAAGAACTAAGACTGCGTTTATTAAATAAACAATATAAAGAAGGCATAAAAATCCTAGCAGGGACAACATAAAAACTCCTCTGCCGTTTAAAATGGAATCATGCATGCGCGATGCATGCTCACGTTGTGACCCTACGGCTGTTTCGTCACAACTGGTCACAACTGACGTCATCAGGGGTACCCCTGATGACGTCAGTTGTGACGAAACGGCCGTAGGGTCACAACGTGAGCACGCATCGTGCATGCGCGATTCCATTTTAAATGGCAGAGGAGTTTTTATGTTGTCCCTGCTAAATAAGGGTGGTTGCAGGCTTTCCAGTAAGCCTCCATTACTTTATCACCAGGTGGTGGGTAGCACTAGCGGTGGAATATTGATCCAGAACTCCTGCATTGAATATCATAATTTTTGGACTCTACTTATCACCTTCACTTGATTATATGAACTGTTTTTCATTATATTTATTTTTATCATACCTTTTACAAATCATTTATGAGCACTCAATTGATTGATTTCTATATCAGCCATTTTTTATCTGTCATTCGCTATTGTTAGTCACTTCATTTATTTTTTGACATAACACATTTTACACTTGTGACAGTTTTCCAGCGCTGCACTGTTCTTTGTACATTTATCTTTTGTGCCCTCGTATTGGGGTTATAGTGTTCAGCAGCAGGACTCCTTTCACGTTTATTATATTATAATTTATTTTTTCTCATTTATTATTTATGCACCTAGCGCAATTCTTTTTTCTTTTTCTTTATTCTGAAAATTGGATGGGTCAAGCCATCCAAGCAGTGGAAGATTGGAGTGTGCCTGAGGCAGTGAAAAGGCAGTGAGAGTCTCAGAAGCCCTGCGGCAGATGTTATTTGGAGTTTGAAGAGAGGGAAGCCTGATTGTGTAGCCATGGACTATATTGAAGCTTTGTGTGCAGTCTATGGGAGGGTGGAGAAGATCCCCGACTGTGTACAGGTTTGAACACACTCATCGGTACACAGGAGAGAAACTGTCTGCTTATGTTGTCAGAGTGGATTGAATTTTGCATCAGATCATTCTGAAGAAAGGCATTGACCCAAAAGAGGCAGATAAATTCAGGCTGGAAAGCATTCTTTAAGGGGCTAGACCCAATCACACAATTGTGCTTCATCTGCTGTTAAAGGGGACACAGACGGCCCCAATCTATCCAGAATTGATGAAACTGGTCAGGGAGGAAGAAGCAGGATCGCGAGAAGGGACCAAAGTCCCCCCAAAAACAGGGAAAGTGTCAGCCCAGCCTGTGCAAATAGAGAAGGGGGTTCCAGAAGTGGACAGTGACGAAGAATCAGAGTGGGGGAGTGCCCCAAGACCTCTTTAGTACCACCTGTTCCTGAGAACACTGCGGTTAAATTGCTTACACAAGTAGCTCAAGCTCAAGATCAGATGCAACAGACATTGCTGAGGGTGATGGAAGCTCAAGCTACAGCCCAGCTGGACAAGACTGATCCCAGAAGGTGATTTCAGTGTGGGAAACCTGGGCATTTTTGGAGACAGTGCCCCAAAAAAAGGGAGAGTCAAACTTCCTTGCGGAACTGCTGAGAGCATTACAGCAGTTGCTAACAATTCAGAAGGCGGGAAATTTCAGGGGGTCTCGGTGAGGGAGAAGAAAGGCTGGAAGAAGAGTGTGGCATCTCCCAAATCAAGTAACCCGGGGCCTAGGACTCGGGCACAGGGAGTCAATGTCCTATCACCACCCAGGGCTATATTTAGGTCTTCTCAAAATGCAAATAGAAAGCCGAAGCAGGAAGATTACCAGAAAAGTTAGTGGGGCCATCCCCAATTGTGTCTGTACAGGTAGAAGGTGTTTACACTAGGGCACTGTTAGATATTGGGGCTTAAGTCACTTTACTTTATCGGGAATTCTATGATTATATTTGAAGCACATTCCTTTAAACAAGGTATAAAATAAATACTGCGCTTACACTAATTTACATGAGCTGCGACTAAAAAGTAGTAAACCATATAATCTAATAAAATTCAAAAAGTTGCGCTAAAAAACTGAGACTGGCAACAAACAAGTGCCCAAAAGCCTCATAAAAATATGAGGATAAGTAGTGGTCACTGAGCAAATATTTCAATGCTAGTCAGTGTATGAATGCACCATAATAAAAATAAATTTGTAGGACACAGATAATGCTTCCTATGTCCGTGAAAAAAAGGAAAAAAAGAAAACAGAAAAAAGAAAAAGAAACACTCAATAATGCATGACTAGATGCAAACAACAAGTGAATGTCTCAAAACACTGAGGCAAAATATAATAATGTGACAAATATATATCTGTGCCAAAACATAAAATGAATAATCAGTGTAGAGATAAACAAAATTATAAAACCCAAAAAAAGTCCATGGCTGTACAGAAACGATAATGATTATAGTCCGTACATGCTTTGTAACACGCATGCAAAACAAAATGATAAGTGTCCCCAAGTGCTGAGTGAATACTGGAACAAAAACTTGCTGTAGTGAAATAAGGTGCGTAGACAGACCTCCACCTCTCAAAAACTGCTGCCTCTTACCAGAAAAAATTGGTCTCTTAGTTATAGGAGACCTGAAAGGACGGATGGCTACAACCCCAGCCAGGGATCTGTATAACAGGCACTTGTCATCCGAATCCAGGAACTCTCTCCACCAATCACATCACCATGGATAGGATGTGTCCCCATGAAAGAAATAAAGTGCTCCACATAGCATAAAATCCAACGTTTTATTGAATAAAAAAGTAAAGATTGCATTTACAGAATCAGTAGCATAAAAAAAACGTATAGGAAAGCCGGCCGGCTCCAAGGCAACCCGTGTCTCCCGGGTGTTCAAATCGCGGTGTCGTCAGGACGTAGCTCCTCCTCCCAAGGGCACTGTTAGATATTGGGGCTTAAGTCACTTTACTTTATCGGGAATTCTATGATTATATTTGAAGCACATTCCTTTAAACAACCTCGAAGAGCTGAAAATTTGGGGAATTGGGACTGATAAGTTTCCATATGATGGATATAATCCCATAAAGATCTCCTTTGGGCCAGCAGTCACAGGAAGGATGGAAACATTTGACACCTTGGCTGTGGTGTACACCAGGCCTCCAGGAGCTGAACAGAACTCTCTGTTGATTGGGACTAACACGGATCTAGTGAGAAAACCGTTAGCAACTGTGGTGGGAGAAGATGGTTCTGTGCCAACTGGGATCCACCCACGACTATACCAGGCCTGTCAACAAGTGATTAAGGAGAAAAATGCCCCTGTCGAGGGAGTCGTGTGGTTATGGAAGTTAGACACGAGAGAGAAGGGGCTACAGCCTGGAGAAATTGCTTGTCTGAAGGCCACTGTCAAACTCACTTGGTAACATCCTTTGTTGCGTTGGAGACTGACACACAAGCAAAAGCTGCTGGGATAGCGATGGTTCCGGAGTTTGTTTCCACCAAGGCCCTATTTCAAAGCGGGAAGAAGGTGTCTATCAGTCTCCGAAATGTCACTGACCACCCTGTGGTGCTAGGAGCTCGGATGCTGCTGGGGCAAGTGAGTGCAGCCACCCCAGTACCTCCAGCAGAAATTGTGAGAGGAAAATAGTAACAGGGGCTGAGGAAGGAAATGCAGGAGTGTGCTGAGGTGTTGCCTCCTGAATGGAGAAGGATGAAGTCAAGGCTGTCCCATTGGGAGAAGATCTTTTCCGATAACAATTTTGATGTAGGGTGTGCTAAAATTGCCCAACATCGAATCCAGTTGCAAGAAGATAAACCCTTCAGGGAAAGAGCTCAGAAGATACCCCTCAGTGACCTAGAAGATCTAAGGAAGCAATAGGCTTAGTTGAAGAAGTCAGGAGTAATTCAAGAGTCCAGAAGTTCCTACGCTTCGCCCATCGTGGTGGTATGAAAGAAGAATGGGACGCTGTGCATGTGTATAGACTATTGAACCCTTAATCGATGGACTGTTCCTGACCAATATACAACTCCTCGAATCGAGGATGAGCTCCAGTGCCTTGCAGGGGCTAAGTGGTTTAGTGTGCTGATTTGAAAAGTGGGTATTATCAAATACTGATGCATGCTGAAGATAAAGAGAAGACTACTTTCATCTGCCCACTTGGGTTCTTTAAATTCAATCAAATGCCACAAGGATTTTCGAGGACACAGTGTTTCCAATGCAACGGGAATTTAAGAGTATACAAACACAGTTTGAAATGTATAGAAATAAAATGGACGAAATAGAGAATAGAATGCGCAGATGCAATGTTAGGGTGTTGGGTCTCCCTGAGGGAAGTGAAGGCCCCCGCCCTGAAGTATATATGGAAAATCTGCTTAAGGGGCTCTTTGGGTCTGATACACTTTCACCTCACTTTGCCATCGAGAGGGCGCATCGAATCCCCACCAGGCTTACCGCATCAGGGGGATGCCCTAGACCAATGATTCTTAAGCTGCTCTGTTACAAGGACAAGGTGGCGTTAATGCAAAAATCTAGAGAGAAAGGAGATATTTTCCATAATGGCAGCAGGATTTCACTGTACCCCGACTTCTCCCCGGAATTGCAAAAAAGAAGGGTAGGCTTTGTGGAGGTGAAGCGCGCTTTACGGTCTTATAAAATTCTATATGCCTTGCTATATCCAGCGCGACTGCGTGTAGAAGCCTCGGGGACAGTCTACTTCTTTGATGCAGCTGACAAGGCCTCAGCATGGCTGGAAGACTACAAAAAGAACCTATAAATCTAGGAAATCAAGAGAGTTGCAAAAGAGGAAAACGAAAAAGAGGATAAAATAAAACACTTTAGTATTAAAAGTTAAATAAGGGATGGGGTTGGGGGGCTGAGGGAGGGTTCATTAATATTCTTTTTTTTTTTTCTCTCAGCGTGAGCCGGAGGTGGGGGGGAGCATGGGTTGATGAGTTTGTGAAAGTCTTAAATGTGTGTTGGTACACGATCAAGGTTGTGGGGTGAATTGTTTTGTTTTTTTCTTTTGTTTTTTTACTCTAGGGTTCCCCTTAAGGGTGATGCTATAAAAGCGGGGGGGGGGGGGCAGGAAGAGGTTAATGGGTGGGTATGGTTGGTATTAGGTGTGATAGGGAGGTATGGGGTAGATTGGGTCACAACAAAAGCTCCTAGGGCTAGCCGAAATAGGCACGGGTGGGGTAAGGGAAAGTCACTGGACAAAGAGTTAATCAGTCCCCACATGGGACTTAAACACATTAGTAAACAGAAGCAGGGGTGGGGGGAGGGTAACAAATTAAATAAGGGATTGTGTTACTCATATACGCACGTGGAAAGAATATATAGTTTCAGCACTGATGGTGGGCTTAGGAATTACAGAAGAGTCACAACAAATGCTAAGAAGTTCGGCGCGTTCGGGTGGGGTTTAAAAAGTGGCTTATATTTTATATTTCACAAGATGGTTGTTTCTTATTTTTCTGCTAAAAATTTCTTATTTTCTTTTTGATGCTTAGTGCAGTTGGAATAGGATCGTGGAATGTTAGGGGTCTAGGTGATCCCGATAAGAGAACTGCTGTATTATTAGAGTTGGAGGCCCAGGGTGTCGATCTGATCTGCCTGCAGGAGACGCACCTATCAAATGAAACCAGGACAAGATTTGGGGGTAGGAAATTCCAGTCGCAATTCCACTCTGTCTACTCCTCCTACTCGAGAGGAGTGAATATATTGATTAAAAAAGGGGTATCGTTTACCTGCAGGGGTGTTCGGATCGACACGTTGGGCTGCTATATTTTTCTACACTGCCTGTTAAGACGGTAGAGAATTTGTTATTGCAAATATATATATATATCCCTCCTCCTAGTAAGCTGGAAATCTTATACTACCTGTTAGAATATATGTTTCCATATGATGGATATAATCCCATAAAGATCTCCTTTGGGCCAACAGTCACAGGGAGGATGGAAACATTTGACACCTTGGCTGTGGTGTACACCAGGCCTCCAGGAGCTGAACAGAACTCTCTGTTGATTGGGACTAACACGGATCTAGTGAGAACACCGTTAGCAACTGTGGTGGGAGAAGATGGTTCTGTGCCAACTGGGATCCACCCACGACTATACCAGGCCTGTCAACAAGTGATTAAGGAGAAAAATGCCCCTGTCGAGGGAGTCGTGTGGTTATGGAAGTTAGACACGAGAGAGAAGGTGCTACAGCCTGGAGAAATTGCTTGTCTGAAGGCCACTGTCAAACTCACTTGGGAACATCCTTTGTTGCGTTGGATACTGACACACAAGCATAAGCTGCTGGGATAGCGATGGTTCCGGAGTTTGTTTCCACCAAGGCCCTATTTCAAAGCGGGAAGAAGGTGTCTATCAGTCTCCGAAATGTCACTGACCACCCTGTGGTGCTAGGAGCTCGGATGCTGCTGGGGCAAGTAAGTGCAGCCACCCCAGTACCTCCAGCAGAAATTGTGAGAGGAAAATAGTAACAGGGGCTGAGGAAGGAAATGCAGGAGTGTGCTGAGGTGTTGCCCCCTGAATGGAGAAGGATGAAGTCAAGGCTGTCCCATTGGGAGAAGATCTTTTCCGATAACAATTTTGATGTAGGGTGTGCTAAAATTGCCCAACATCGAATCCAGTTGCAAGAAGATAAACCCTTCAGGGAAAGAGCTCAGAAGATACCCCTCAGTGACCTAGAAGATCTAAGGAAGCAATAGGCTTAGTTGAAGAAGTCAGGAGTAATTCAAGAGTCCAGAAGTTCCTACGCTTCGCCCATCGTGGTGGTATGAAAGAAGAATGGGACGCTGTGCATGTGTATAGACTATTGAACCCTTAATCGATGGACTGTTCCTGACCAATATACAACTCCTCGAATCGAGGATGAGCTCCAGTGCCTTGCAGGGGCTAAGTGGTTTAGTGTGCTGATTTGAAAAGTGGGTATTATCAAATACTGATGCATGCTGAAGATAAAGAGAAGACTACTTTCATCTGCCCACTTGGGTTCTTTAAATTCAATCGAATGCCACAAGGATTTTCAGGGCACCAGCAACATTTCAACGATTAATGGAGAGAGCTGTGGGAGATACGAATCTGATTGAATTTCTGGTATATCTGGTGACCGGATGCCGTTGTGAGTGGGTGTGCATGTGAGCTCCCTCCTAGCTCCGGCCTTCATGCTGCTCAGCCCCGTCCCCAGTAGCCCAACCTAGCCTGCTACCGGACCACTGGCTATTTGTCTTGCCTCCTTGCCTCTGACGGCTACTGTGACCGGCCAGCCGCACCTTACCTTCGGGAGTGGGGGCGCGTCATTGCCGCTGTACCGCGCTGCCGTGTATCGGCTTGGTCTCTCCCCAGCACTCCTTGCTCGGGCCGCGCTGCGGGTTACCTCCTCGCCGTAGCCGGACTGGTCACCTAGCAACGCCTGGGGCTCTCGCGAGAACTGAGAAAATCTTCTGTGATCTGGACAAAATACTCGGCAATCTCAGCTAAGACGCTCTGCTTCGTTCCCAGCCTCCCTCCCCTTGCTTCAGCCACAGCCACAGCTACAGCAGCAGACGCCAGCTACAGCAACAAATACCAGACACACGTGGAGAGAGCCGCTATGAAACACTCCAGGACAGGTACGAGAGCTCTTGGGCTCAGTTTAAAAAGCCCTGGGGCTATAGAGGAGGACTTTATGGTATTCTGTTAAAACTATGCCCTGCTATACCTGCTAATGTTACACAGCTATACAGTAGTTGTAAAATGAGCTATTGAGAGCGCAAAATAAGGAAAAGCAGGGGGAGAGAGGGAAGAGGAGTGCAGAGAAGAGTGTAAAGAAGCAAGGAAAGCGTTGGTTAAAGGGGGAAGGTATAAGAGAAGGAGAGGGGAAAGAAAGAAGAGAAGAAAGTAAAGAGAAGTCCAATTAAGTCCCAGTTGTGGGTTCCAAGGTCGTCACGTTTATTTCAGAGGGTGGGCTGCAGGGGGAGCGGCAGTGGCAGCCTTTGGGCACATCATTCAGCAGATAAGGGGCAAACTACTGTTGGAATCCTGCTTTTTTCATCGTCCCTAATGATGACCAGGAAGAAGGGAGAGGAGCCCCAACAGCCACACGAAAACACAACAACACAGGCTGCCCGCTCTGTTAAGGAAAAGGGGGCCCTAGCAGCATCAGCCCCCCTAGCGGCGACAGCTGCAGCAAAATTAGAAAAGTTTGCGCATACCCCTGTGCATACCCCTGTTAAAGGTAATCAGTTGCCTCATGAGAAGACACAGACAGGCCCATCTGGGGATCGGAAAAGCGTGGGCAGAATGTCAGCAGCTTCAGCTGTACTACCGGCTAGTACTAAAACCACATCAAATAAAAAAAGTCCAGAGATAGCCCCCCTGGAGAAAGGAACCGTACCACGTCTGATACACTTTCACCTCACTTTGCCATCACGAGGGCGCATCGAATCCCCACCAGGCCTACCGCATCAGGGGGACGCCCTAGACCAATGATTCTTAAGCTGCTCTGTTAGAAGGACAAGGTGGCATTAATGCAAAAATCTAGAGAGAAAGGAGATATTTTCCATAATGGCAGCAGGATTTCACTGTACCCCGACTTCTCCCCGGAATTGCAAAAAAGGAGGGTAGGCTTTGTGGAGGTGAAGCGCGCTTTACGGTCTTATAAAATTCCATATGCCTTGCTATATCCAGCGCGACTGCGTGTAGAAGCCTCGGGGACAGTCTACTTCTTTGATGCAGCTGACAAGGCCTCAGCATGGCTGGAAGACTACAAAAAGAACCTATAAATCTAGGAAATCAAGAGAGTTGCAAAAGAGGAAAACGAAAAAGAGGATAAAATAAAACACTGTAGTATTAAAAGTTAAATAAGGGATGGGGTTGGGGGGCTGAGGGAGGGTTCATTAATATTCTTTTTTTTTTTTTTTCTCTCAGCGTGAGCCGGAGGTGGGGGGGAGCGTGGGTTGATGAGTTTGTGAAAGTCTTAAATGTGTGTTGGTACACGATCAAGGTTGTGGGGTGAATTGTTTTGTTTTTTTACTCTAGAGTTCCCCTTAAGGGTGATGCTATAAAAGCAGGGGGGGGAGGGGGGCAGGAAGAGGTTAATGGGTGGGTATGGTTGGTATTAGGTGTGATAGGGAGGTATGGGGTAGATTGGGTCACAACAAAAGCTCCTAGGGCTAGCCGAAATAGGCACGGGTGGGGTAAGGGAAAGTCACTGGACAAAGAGTTAATTAGTCCCCACATGGGACTTAAACACATTAGTAAACAGAAGCAGGGGTGGGGGGAGGGTAACAAATTAAATAAGGGATTGTGTTACTCATATACGCACGTGGAAAGAATATATAGTTTCAGCACTGATGGTGGGCTTAGGAATTACAGAAGAGTCACAACAAATGCTAAGAAGTTCGGCGCGTTCGGGTGGGGTTTAAAAAGTGGCTTATATTTTATATTTCACAAGATGGTTGTTTCTTATTTTTCTGCTAAAAATTTCTTATTTTCTTTTTGATGCTTAGTGCAGTTGGAATAGGATCGTGGAATGTTAGGGGTCTAGGTGATCCCGATAAGAGAACTGCTGTATTATTAGAGTTGGAGGCCCAGGGTGTCGATCTGATCTGCCTGCAGGAGACGCACCTATCAAATGAAACCAGGACAAGATTTGGGGGTAGGAAATTCCAGTCGCAATTCCACTCTGTCTACTCCTCCTACTCGAGAGGAGTGAATATATTGATTAAAAAAGGGGTATCGTTTACCTGCAGGGGTGTTCGGATCGACACGTTGGGCTGCTATATTTTTCTACACTGCCTGTTAAGACGGTAGAGAATTTGTTATTGCAAATATATATATATATATATATATATATATATATATATATATATATATATATATATATATATATCCCTCCTCCTAGTAAGCTGGAAATCTTATACTACCTGTTAGAATATATGGAGAACAAGACAGGGATCCCGTTGATTCTGGTTGGCGAGTTCAACACAGTCCTCGATAGTCGGCAGGATAGACTCCCATCTGGTACCCGGACAGGGAGGGTAATGGAGGGCAGGCTTAAGCAGTTTTTAGAGGAAGTGGGGTGGTGCGACCTATGGAGAATCCGCAATCCAAATACTAGACAATACTCTTGTTATTCAGGGACGCACTACACATTATCCCGAATAGACCTAGCCATAGGCAACAAGGAAGTGCACCCCCTAGTACATAAAATAGACTACCGCCCAAGAGGACTATCAGACCATTCGCCCTTAAAACTGATGATGCGCACCGGGGATAGACAAATACATAGGCCTTGGTCAGTAAACCCAGCATGGTTGGAGGTAATAGGGAGCATGGAAGAAATTTCTACTAGTCTAAAAGAGTTTATGTTATGTAATTCAGGCACAGCGGTAGGGGGGGTGGTTTGGGACGCTCTAAAGGCCTTTCCCAGAGGGCTCCTAATTCAGCAAATAGCAAGGGTAAAGCGGAAAACAAGAATGCAGGAAGATCGCATTAGAAAGGAGGTTATGGAGTTGGAAAGGCAGTATGTTTTGGGCCCCACTACAGAGCTAGGGGAGCTATGGGTTAGGAAACAACAGGAATACAAAGCGGTAACAATGAGAAAAGCTGAAAACAAAAGACTTTTTCAGAGGCAGAGGTTCTTTGAGGAGGGGGAAAGAATGGGCCGAATGCTGGCCGTAGTGGCAAGCACCAACTCCCCGTCCTCAACAATCTCCGCGATTAGATCCCCAAAGGGGGAAACTGTGATGGATCCTGTGAAAGTCAGGGAGATATTTTTCGATTTCTACAGTTCCCTGTACAAATCGAAACAGCCCACAGAAAGAGGAGAGCTGGATAAACTACTGGAGGGAATTATTTTACCAACCTTAACTACACTAGATAAAGTTAACTTAGAATCCCCTATAACCCTAGAGGAATTAAGGAGCGCTGTGGCTGCTATGCCCAATCATAAGTCTCCAGGCCCAGATGGACTCCCCCTGGAAATCTACAAATATTATGGGGAGATTTTGCTCCCTACTCTCCTGAGGACACTAGAGGAGGCGTCTATGGACGGTGGTCTCCCTGCCTCAATGACAGAGTCTAATATTATACTTATTCAAAAGGAAGGGAAGGACCAACTAGAGGTAGCGTCATATAGACCAATTTCTTTGCTTTGCTCGGACATTAAAATCCTAGCAAAGGTATTAGCAACTAGACTAAGTAAATGTATTAATAAATTGATACATCCAGACCAAGCAGGATTTATCCCCATAGGTCTACCAGTGTCAATATTAGGAGAGCATATCTGAACCTGCAGACCCCAGTTGTAGACAGGGACCCTAGAGCCATTATGTCCCTGGATATTGCTAAAGCATTTGATAGCTTGGAGTGGGGCTACCTCTGGGGAATAATGGACAGGTTTGGCCCGATTTTTATCAATTGGGTAAAAATCTTGTATAGTCACCCATCAGCTAAGCTAAAGATTAACAACGAGTATACAGATAGTCTGATATTAGAGAGGGGCACAAGACAGGGGTGCCCGTTATCGCCCCTCCTGTTCGCTCTGGCAATGGAGCCTCTGGCGGAGGCTATAAGAAGGGCGCCGGGCTTACGGGGCTTTAGGAGGAAGGGTAGCGAAGAAAGAGTCGCACTTTACGCAGATGACGTCTTGGTATTCCTGGGGGATATGGGTCCATCTCTGGAAAAAACGATGCAACTGGTAGAAGGATTTTGGAAGGTATCGGGCCTAGTAGTTAACTGGGATAAATCTTCATTGCTACAGATCGACTCAATCAACAACCCCCTCCCTGATGGTCTCCCTGGGTTAAAAGTAACCGATAGGATAAAAGTACCTGGGAATAGTAATGACTAGCGACCCCAACGACTACATTCGAGATAACTTGGCCCCTCTGCTTGTGAAGTTTAGAAGAAAATGCGACATCTGGTGTCGGCTTCCCCTTTCGCTGGCAGGACGTTCAAATCTGATCAGAATGATCTGGCTGCCACAATTACTCTACATTCTCCATAACTCCCCGGTATGGATTGGGAGAAAATGGTTCATAAAAATAAACTTCTTATTTAGGGACCTTATTTGGAAGAAGGGCCAGGCTAGGATTAAACTGCAGATATTGCAGCAACCTACCTGGGAGGGAGGATTGGCAATTCCCCATCCGTATGGTTATTATCTAGCTGCTCAAATGCAGCATCTAGGGGGCTGCGAATCCCTGGGCGAAGCAAGTGCTAGCAATAAAATAATGCTGGAAGGCAGTTCACATAGTCGCTTGGTGGATGCACTAGAGGCCGGCTCACTCCAGAGAAAGTTACCAACACTTAAACTAGTAAATAAGACCTGGCAGACAGTTAAGAAGATCATGGGGTACAGAGGCATCACTGAGTTTTCGCCCATATGGTCTAACGAATCCCTGGGGGAACTAAGGGCTTTAGAAAAGAACCCTGTTTGGGAAAGCCACGGAATCTATAGACTGACGCAGCTGTACACCGATACTAACTTGAAATCCTTTATGGAATTGAGAATGGAATTCGGAGTTCCATATAATACATTCTATAATTATCTGCAGATCAGGCACGCACTGAATACCCAATTTAGGTCCTCCCCTATGAAGCGAAGTAAAACACCGCTTCTCAATAAAGTAGTTAAAGAAACAAACACTAAGGGGTTGATTGGAGTTGTGTATACGCAGCTTTTGGACAAGATCCTGGTTCAAGGCGTGTCTCTCGGGTCCAGAGTGGGCTGGGAGGCGGATGTGGGGGAGTTGTCGGACGCCCAGTGGAAAAAAATACTGGAACTTGGGCAGATGGTGTCCGTCTCTCCCTCACAGAAGGCCTCACACCTACTCCTTCTACATAGAGTATACTACACTCCTAGAAGATTATATAGGTTTGGGAGTAGACCAGACGACAGATGCCCCAGGTGTTACAGGACAGGAGACCTCATACACATGGTTTGGAGATGTCCAAAATTGGCAAGATATTGGACAGAAGTGGTCAGGACAATAAACTGCAGATTTAAGGTTAAATTGGAATTAGACGCTAAAGTATGTGTGTTGGGGTTAGTGGGAGCTAATATGGGTAACACCAGCACAACCACTGCCATAGTTAGATGTCTATACCAAGCGAGAAAGCTGATAGCACAATCCTGGCTCTCAACAAACCCTCCAACTATAGGGGAATGGCTCAAAACAATGGACTCCTTGGTTTGGACAGAAAGGACAGTATACACTAAAAAAGGGAACTACAGCAAATCCCTTGGCATATGGAAACCCTGGCTCCAGGAGCTGAACACTCGATATTTATTCTGAATCAATTATCTTTGAACCTCTCACGAATGCGGGGGCGAATAATAGCCCAAATCAGATAAGCCAGAGTGTGGGAACAGGCTCCATTGGGGCTTAAACAATTATAGTATGTCGCGAGTCCTAGTGATATCGATTCCAACACTTGCGCTGACTATAAGGGAAGGGAGGGGGGTGGAAAGGTGGGTAGAAGATAAAGGGGGGGGGCGGGAAAAGTAGGGAGGGTAAGGGAAAGGAAAAAAGGGGGTAAAAATAGCACACTGTAATATATTATCACTTACATATGTATTAATGTCTGCAACCACCATAGGGCACAGCAGATACGCGAGGTATTGCGATTCACTATTGTCCTTGAATTAAGTTTTACTGCTTTCGATAATTGCACCTCAAACTCAATCTGTCACGTAAAGTATTGTAACTTTTTATACTGCTATCAATAAAAAAGAATGAAACAAAAAAAAAAGAAGAAAAAAAAAAAAAAAAAAGAATTTATGGTATATCTGGATGACATCATAGTGTTTGGGAAGACTCTAGAACAGTGGTTCTCAACTGTTATAGTGCCGTGACCCTTTGATAACATTTCCCAAGTTGTGGGGACCCCTAACAGTAAAGTTATTTTCGTAGCGTGTGTTGTCAGCACCCAAGGCAAGACAAGTAATTTGTTCCCCTAACCCACGAATATTTAGCGCTCCCTGAGTCCCTTCCACACAGTATTAAAACCCCTTATGTTACATTTTTGGATGTACCACTCTTTCTCTTTGTTCTGCTTTCTTTCCTTTTTATCTCTCTCTATCCTAATTTCTTGCCCCCCCCCCCCCCCCATCCCTCTCTCTAGCCGTCTTTCTTGTTCTTTCTCTTATTCTTTCTCTCCCTTTTTCATTGTTCCTCCCCCTCTTTTCCTCTCCCTTCCATGTATTCTCTATTTTTATTCCTTCTCTTACTCCTTGGTGGTGGGGGGGATGGGATGAGTGGCAGTGCTGGGGGGAGTTCTGATCAGCCAACTTAGGTGCTCTTGATCAAGGTCATCTGCTGATCTGAGAACTGTAGTGGGGACTTTTAATGGCAACTATAACAGAGACAACAGGTAGTGTTACTCACCGTGTCTCCGACTGTGTGGTGTCTCGCAGCAGTGACACCTATGCCAACATCAGAAGATAGGGTCTCCTTCAGCCCCTTCCACTTCACATTCCTCACCAGTCAGCTGACCTCTAGTCTCTGCCCCCCAGCCATGCCATGAACTGAATGGGTGGCTGCGAAGAGGCTAAGTGGCTGGCCTCCAGGAACAGCCCAGCTGGGTGGCCACAGGCTCCAGAGACAGCCCTGCTGGGCAGCCTCGAAAAGGCTGGGAGAGCGGTGTGGGCTTCAGGAACAGCCCAGGATTCGGTGACCCCTGGCAAATCATCATTTGACCCCCGAGGGGGTCCCGACCCCCAGGTTGAGAACCACTGCTCTAGAACAACATGAGGCTCGATTGGAGAAAGTGTTTGAAAACTACATGAGGAAGGGCTTAAATTATGTCTGGAAAAGTGTCAGTTTTACAGAACTTCAGTCACCTATTTGGGCCATGTTGTTTCTGCCATGGGAGTGGCTACAGATCTGAAGAAGCTGCATGGCCTAGACCAGAGACTGTAAAAGAAGTAAGGTCGTTTCTGGGGTTTTGCTCTTATTACCGAAGGTTTGTAGCTAACTTCGTGAAGATCGCAAGACCACTTAATGAGTTGCTATGGGTTGTTTCGGGCGAGGAAGAAGGTAAGATGAAAGTAAAGAAGGAATGAGAGGAAAAAAAGAACCCATCAGAGAACAATGGACTTGCCCATTTGAGGAGGCTTATCAGCGTCTTAAAAGGAGTCTTACTGAAGCCCCGGTCTTGGCCTATGCTGACCCAACTAAGCCCTATGAGCTCCATGTGGATGCTAGTCGAGACGGGTTGGGGGGAGTCCTTTACCAAGAACAAGATGGTGGGCTCAGACCAGTGCCATATATGAGCCGAAGCCCCGTCCACTCTGAGAAGAACTACCTGGTACACAAATTGGAGTTTTCGGCCTTGAAATGGGTGGTAGTTGACAAGCTAAAGGATTATTTATATGGGGTCAAGTTTGTAGTGAAGATAGACAATAATCCTTTGACCTATCTTTTGACTTCTGCTAAGCTGGATGCCACTGGACATCGATGGTTAGCTGCACTGGCCGGGTTTCAGTTTAGTTTGAAGTACCTGCCTGGAATTGGCAATAGAGATGCGGATGCACTATCCCGTAGACCTCATCGGCCAGTAGAAGAATTCAGAGAATGGACAATTGTGCCTACAGAAGGAGTGCAAGCTTTGTGTAGATGTCTGGTCCAGCGCCTGAAAGGGACTGTGGGAGCTGAATCTATAGGAGTTCCCCCTTCTGGAGTGCCTCAGTTTTACTGTGGATTGACACAAGTGAGAGGTGAGGGTCTTCCTTGGTTATTAAAAAGAGATATAAAAACTGATCAAGATCAGGACCCTCAATGCCACTTAGCTCTTGAAGCTCTGGCCAAGCAAGATCCAGTGCTACTGTTGTAGAGTCCTGTAGTCAACGCCAAGATATTACACAGAGAGTGGAATCAGTTGCAGCTGAGACGGTCTGCTATATAGGAGGGGCCCTGCTGAAGAATCAGAGGAAACATGGCAACTTTCTCTTCCTGAAATACATCACACCTCAGTGTTGGTAGCTCTGCATTTCGAGATTTCGAAAGTCGGCTTATAAATCAACTGTGCAAGTTTTTGGGCAACAAAAAAGTCCTGAACTACACCATACCATCCACAGGGAGATCCCCAACCTGAAAAGTTCAATCGGACTTTACTGAACATGTTGGGAACTTTACCCGCTGAAAAGAAACAACATTGGGGAAACTATATTGCCACAGTCGTACATGCGTACAACACAGTACAGTGAGTGATGCCACCGTATACTCGCCATACAGACTTATGTTTGGGAGAGAAGCTCGACTTTCGATTGATCTGGTTTTTGGAACATCCGCAGATGATACTTCTTTAATCTCACATAGGGGGTATGTAGAACGTTTATGGAAAAATTTGAAGTAAGCCTATGAGAGAGCTATGGAACATACTGCCACCCGAGAATTGAGATATAAGAAGAATTTTGACCTCAAGGTAAAAGTGCAAGATTTACAGCCAGGTGACCGAGTGCTATTAGAGAACTTTTTTTTTTTTTAAATTAAATCTTTTTATTTATTTCCGTAGCCTCCCTGACGGTTTTCCCGAGTGTGGCTCGGGGTTAAATTTCTGCACCATTAGCAGTAACCCCGAGCCACACTCGGGATTACATTGCAGGATCCTGGTGCGCTGTACTTACCTTGTCCCCAGGATCCTGCGATGTCCCCCCCGCGCTGTCTTTGGGCTCTGTCTCCTCCGAAGCCTCTCTGCGTCAGGTTCCGTTCCCTACGAGCATCGCGACGCACGGGGGCGGAGCCTGGCGGCAAATTAAAAAAAAAGTAAAAATCATAACACATACAGTACTGTAATCTTACTGTATGAAATTATTTCACATCCCTTTTGTCCCCAGTTCTTTGTCCAATGCCCTGCATGCAGTTTTATATTATATATACTGTTCTTTCTGCTTGGAAACTGGAGATTGTCCATAGCAACCAAAAAGTGTCCCTTTACGTCAAAAGTGGCTTTAGACCAGCTAGAAAACAGCAATAGTAAGTTAGAACACTTGCAGAATTGAGCGATAGTGAATCGTGGGGAAATTTATTTTATTATTATTATATTATTTTTTTTTTTTAATTATTTATATTTATTTATTATATTATACTTTATGTTTTTGTGTTTCAAACTTCATCATACCCGGGATATCTACTAGACTCTTGGTGGACAGATATAAATGTGTTTTTGTTAAGAGCTACAGACCTACAATATAAAATGCCAAATTTCCATGCAAAATAATTGTACCACTTTCAGCACCTAAAATCCAAAATAATCATACCGCCAGGGAGGTTAATAAACAGACAAAACAAGACAGAACAAAACAGCATAAACATTGGAGCAAAATATTAATGCAAGTTCAAGATCCAATCACATTACATATCAGCCATCAATTCAAAAATAAAAAAAAAGAGAAAGATAATTAACAAAGGAATATTTTAATTGGGCTAGGATCTAAACCATCCCATTTAACAAATTAAATATCAATCCACATCTAATATAGCAAAAATAGACTTTAGTCTCTTCTAACTACAGTGGCCCCAGGCATCCTATATATATATAATTGCCTATACTGAATCTATGGATCTATATCCCTCGTGGGCATACAATGACATATATGGCTTATCCAGTCACTTTGCCCAAACTTTGTCAAATTTACTAGGGCAGGCCTTATTCGTATAGGTGTCTCTGTGCAGTGTGAGATTATTATTTACCAATTGTTATGAGAAGAGCGTTTTTTCCAATATAAAGCAATGGCTTTTCTTGCATAAAATAATGTAATGTTAGCGAACACTCGCTCTGTCATTGTAGAGAGCAAAGCCTCCACCAGACCCAGCAAGCATACAGACATTGAGAGCTGTAAAGGAGCAGAAGTAATAGAATTCAACAAATCCACCACTTCCACCCAAAAAATAACTATATATGGGCAAGTTCAGAAGATGTGTGTGAAATCCCTCTAAGCTGCACCACATTGCCAACATTTAGATGAGCACACGGGATTTATCTTTTGAAGTATGTGTGGCGTAATATATGCTCTATGTGCCAATTTAAATTGAGTCATGCAGTCGCTCAAGGATAACAAAGATCACAGAGGGAAATCCCACACACTCTTTCAGTCTTCTATGTCCAAATCCGGTATGTCTCGCATCCACCTAGCTCTAAGACCCTCCAATGGCAGGAGGGAAATTAAGGTAAAATGAGAATATAATCTGGAGGTGAACCTCTCCAAACATTAAGACCTAAGTACTGATTCTAGAGTGGATTGTATAATTATTAAACTATCTTGTGGAAACTGGGCATGAAAGGTATGGGAAAGCTGAAAATATCTAAATAAATGAGAACTAGGCAGGTTAAAAGTTGAAGCAAGTTTAGAAAAAGTAGACAGTTTCTGATCAGTGACCACCTGGAAAGAGTAATTTGATATTATGCTTAGTCCAAGCAATAGACTCAGGTAATTTATATTGAGAAAGGGTAGGACTAAACCATAACGGGGCATTTGGTGAGATCGCATCCTTAAGATAATGCTCACATCTAAGGCCAGCCTCCCAAGCTCGAATAGTGTTGAGCATTGAAGCAGTCAACTGTCAAAAAACTTGGGCGTGCCAGGAAAGGATAAATTGGCTTATCGCTGGAGGCCTCAACCATATGTTATCTGTAAGCAGCCTCCAGGTTTTCCAATTTACCAAATCAACCCTGAAGGAACATTAGGGCCTCTCAAAATGTGGCATCGTAATCATCTGCTTCCTTTATCACAGGGGTCTCCAAACTTTTTAGCCCGAGGGGCACATTGTAGATTTTACAAATATTCGTGGGCCTAAAAAATGTGTTCATTATAAATAAATGAATAAAATTTAAATAATCTCATCATAGCCTTTCTGCACATCTGTGTCCCCGTTAGAGCCTTTACGCATGTCTGTGTCCCCGCCAGAGCCTTTCTGCACGTCTGTGTGCCTGTCAGAGCCTTTCTACATGTATTGGCCATTATTATCTTTTTATGAAGCGTACCTGCTTCTGTTGAACTGTGTTTGGCTAAATCACTCCAATGCCTGCTGATTATATTACCTCCTTCTTTGGTATTCTTATTCATGATTGAGTAAGTACCGATTTGGTTCTGATATACTCCTTGTTTTGCTTGCACTCTATCTGAATTGATAACACCTTTTTAATTCATGGTATTCCTTATATTATTAGGCTTCTATCTCTTGTGCTATAAATAGATATTTTGGCCCTTTGGATGCCCTTTAGCAAAGCTATAAGATGCTCAATCTCCTGCTGATTCTTTGTAAGTTGAAATTTCAAATCAACACTTTGAAGATATGTGCAATTATTTATGGTTACATATGTTGTGTATATATAATTTTTTTTTAACATATGTTCATTATTTTATAGAATCTACTACTATTCTGTTCATCAGAAACCCCCCTGAAGAAAACTCTGTGAGTTGAAACACGTAGGGGTCACTATTGGGCTTTTTAGCCCGCATGACAGATTCACAGTAACAATGCCTAATTCTTTCTTTATATAACACCTTTAAAGTGTTTTTTAATCATGTTTCAATAAAATCTTTGTAATTTTTATATAATTGTTGTTGGTTATTGGTGCTTCAAAGTCCCGTCCCCCCCCCATGGCTGTATTTCTTTGTCAGATTTCTACTACTGTATGGCCAGCTTTAGTTGTCCTACCAGATTTAGTTGGACTTGACTAGCCAATAGAAAATGTTTTTTTTTCTTTTGGGATAAAGGTTTAAGGCTGGGTTCACACATATGTGAATTAGATGCAAGTTTTTTCCACATCTAATTCACATGACGTGCGTGTGTGACTGGCTCTCAGCGGTCCAGATTGAAAAAGGGTCCTGTGAGTGTTTGGGTCCGGTTCAGGTGCGTTTCCAAGTCCAAATTTTTGCCTGAATTCGCAGACAGATATGCACCAAACCGCAGGCTGCACATGTGTGAACCCAGCTTTATATAAATTAATAAAAGCTGATCATTGTAAGCATCCCTGTGAGTGGTAAATGGTTTGTCTCATCCTTATAACTGATACTTTTACTGAACCGCTTAGTCTCTTAAAGGAAGTTTTAAAAAACAGACTAGTCAGATAAACAGGTGAAATTAAGGCCTCAATGCGTTCTGATCTGCGCATCAGACCTGCACGAATGTACACTTTGGGATGTGCATGGAGATCTATGCCGCCAAATGCCGGTCATTAATTTCAACAGGCTGACTTCATGGATCACCTGAGCATCCCAGGTGGTTGAAGACAGCCTTTTGCACGGTGATAACTCATTGGTACGCTGTGTGAATGAGGCCTAACAGAATAAAAGCCTAAAAAAGAAAATATTTTTAAACCCTCCATTTCTCCTTGCCTGTCGGGGTTTGCGTACCTACATTTACAGCATATTTCTGGGCCATGATGATGTGACTCCTTTGCACATTCAAGGGAAAGAGGTCATCTCAATTCAGCGGCTAAAAAGTTAGAATAAAGAAGGAAAACAAAGAGGAACTAGAAGAGCCTGTGACTAACTGGAGCACTGACAGAGCAGCAATGGAGTGTATAGCTTGCCAGGTAAGTCTGCCATAATGTCCTAAAAATTTGTCTGTGCCCTCATTGGGGAGATTCACCCTTTTTGTCCTATTTACTGTTATCTTTGAAAATGATAGTTAATCCCAAATTATGTATTGTCCAAAAAAAAGTAATAGAGGGGAAATCTTCCAATGGGGACACTAGTTCTGGTGACCTTGGGGTCCCCAAGGAATTCCCTTAATTTGCAGGGATTACCTCTCACTTCCTGTTTGGCTATGTTAAGGGAAATCCCCGTAATGGAACAGAGATGGCGGGAAAAAAAATCTGACAGGCGTTATGACCCTCCCCTGCTCTATCCAAAATTTAGTTTTACTTTAAAGCAGAAATCCAGGATTTAAAAAAAATTCCCCATTAGTACACGCCCCCATACAAAACACTAAACAGTTATTACATTTGTGAAATTTCTTACCATTTAAGAAATATGACTGATTTAATTTTCAGGAAGTCAGCTTTGTGATTCCAAAAATGTATCATCTTTTCTGGCAGGTAGGATCTCTTAGAAGAGTGATTGCATCATACCCTCTTCTCTCTCTCTAAACTGTAATCAGACTACATTTCCCATGAATCCAGTGTGGTGATTGTCAGGGAGCAGAGGAGGAGGAGGAAGGAGGGAGGGGGGAGAGAGGAGGAGGAGGAGGACCCCTCCTCCATGGGCGGCACAGACTAGGGGGGCTTGGGGACCCCTTCGGCCCACTACAGGAAATAGAACTCCCTGCTCGGCTTTTAGAGGACTACAAGGGGGCGTGTTAAAACCTTGGCTGAGCTTAGGAGAGGGATAGAAGCTAGCGTTCTTAAAAACAGGAAGTCAGCAGGCAGTAACGTTTTTTCAGCAAGTTCAGCAGCCTATTACAGAGGAACTACAGAGCTCAGAAAAACATGGATGGCAAAGTTGGTGAGGGTAGAAGATCAGCAACAAGGACAAGGTTTTCTAATTTTTTTTTTGCAGAGGTTTAATTCCACTTTATGGCTGCTGTTATGGAATAAAACAAGCCTTCAGGTCACTATAAATTTCCTACTAATTACCCTGAAACCCCAAATCCTGTGGTGCTGTGGTATGCAAATTCTAACCATTGGCTAGGAGCCTCGCTGTGTTATCAGCATATAATTTCAATTAGCACTTTGTAAGATATTTTACCTTATTAGTACAACTGCTGACTTTCATAACTATTTCCACATCTGCATTTCTAGCACCCAATGAATTTAAGAAATTACCACACTTCGCTAGTATATCTCATGTGATGCTACTATGAAAATTATCAATGAAGCTACTTGATCACATGTTCCTGTGAAGGTCTTTATATAAGAATTAATTGCGTCATATATTCAAGCACCTATTTAGGCCATAACAGAGAATCTAGTTCAGCTGAATCCATTACTTCCTCATTTGTACTTCAATACAATTCTTTGTAAAACTGATTCAAAGTTTAAAGTATATGTAAACCCTCACCTTGTAAAACAACCCAACCTCAGTTTAAAATAGAAATACAAGACAAAACATTTGTGTATAGATATAATATATATATATTTTATAAGTGATCACAAAATCTCTGTTCTAAGCTGCATAAGAGCTAGAGGAGAAACAGCCGCACATTGGTCTTCCCAGTGAATGGCTGTGTGAGGAGGAGTGGCGTGTCAGGACAAGTCTGATCGTCGGAGCTGAGCAGGCCGAGTTCCTGGGACAGCAAGAAAAACTGACCATGCTGTGCTTTCATGCCTAGTGTGGTCAGTTTTTAATAGGAAAGCAAAGGGACTGGCAAGAACACCAGGAAATTTCACACAAAGGAAGCAATACCAAGAGAATAGGGTACTTTTTATACAAGTACATGGTACAGCAGGCACATATTAGGACCATGAAATGTTGTGTTTACATATTTTTTAAGATCAAATTTACCAGCCTCTCTTACTGGCATCTTTATTAGATATGGCAGGAATACAATGGTATGCCTACCACATGTAAGCAGGTGGATGTTAAATGTTTTATGTTTGTTGGAAATGTTTTACTGTTTCTTACTTGATGTACTATATATGGCTAGAATGTAGAATAACCATGTAGCACTGTTTAGTTGTGTTTGCCCCGCTGAGGTGGTACTCCCTGGGAGGTAAGGGTTAACTCTGCTGGCCAGGTTTTCACAGGCTTTTCGGGAGATACTGCCCTCTTCTGGGCAAACACATAGAAAAGGGAGGGAACCACCCTTTGGGGGCACCAAAGTTAATAAGACAGCCGGAGGCTCGGTTCTAGGCCTCCTCATCTAAGGACGAACATGCTGCTGTGATCCACTATTTTGCACTTAGCCACCCCTTGTGGGAGACCAGTCGGGGTTCCAGGGGTATGGACACTCATTAAGATTCTACACAATCTCGAGGCACCCCATTCTAAATTTTAAAAAGTAAATAGTATTACATAACGCAGCAACAACCACACACGTAGAATGATCAACACTAGAGGAGATTATTCTTCCAAAGCAAACAGACCTTTGCAGGCTGGTACTGAATAACATTCCAATGTTTCTCTTCTCCCTCAGTTTCTCTCCCTCACTCAGCTAATGTGACCCCAGTGCTGAAGAAGAGGGTCAGGGGAGGGGCAAACAAGGATGTTGTGCAAGTGCCCAACATACTCCTTATCAACCGATGATGTCATTGGTTGTTAGGATACTGGCGGCTGGAAGATTGTAATGCTGCACAATGAAATCTTGTGGCTTTATGTAACTAATAGGCAAGCTTAATCCGCCCACTGGCTTGTATACAATTTTTGGGCAATTTCTAGGCATTTTGTCAAGGCACCCCAGAAGACACCGCAGGGTGCCTGGGCACACTGGTTGAAAAAGGCTGATTTGGATTTAAGGACTCATGGGCAGGGACACCAGAAGAATGAAGGGACACTTAGAAGATTGTATACAGGAATGTGTATTAAAGACATCTTTTTTGAACTGTTAAAGTGTTAACCCTTTCACTGCCAGGTCTGTACGTCCGGAAACATGCTGGTGTTTCCATTGCACTACCACGGTGTCAGGTCACCTAGAGGCTGGGTGACAGATGCACACCATTGGGATCAGGAGTGCACCGCAAGGTAGTGGACCCTACGGCTGACTGCTGCGGATTGAACCCTGGGAGGTTCAGGAAGCAGGTCTACTGGATCACTGACACAGATCCCACTGGGAGCTAGAGCATAGATTCCCCAGGGCGCGGAGTCTAAGAGCCAGCAGGTGTTCACCAGAGCCTTTAATGGTAAGGATGGACTGCGCTGCAGTCTGGCTCCAGGTCACGGGGCCCCCAGGGTCTCACAGCTCACGCTCACGGTAGACTACAGGAGAAGAGGAAGGAGGCAGCAGGCTGGAAGAACAAGGAAAGTAAGGGACAAGCCAAGGTCAGGGCCACAAGCAGAAAAGGACAACAGAGTACACGCCAAGGTTCAGGGTCACAGGCAAATAGGGATGGTCGGGAACACGCCAAAGGTCAGGGTCACGAGCAGACAGGAATAATTAAGAACAGGCCAAAGTCGGTAACAGGAATCAGATGTAGGAAACACAGCAAGTACACACAGAGGCTAACACACAATGGTTGATCAGCACTGCTGGCTTGCAGTGCACAGGTTAATATAGGGTTCCCTGATAGGGCCTAGGGTGGGGCCATGCTTAGAGGAGAGGTTACAAAAGCAGTCAGGTGAGGGTCAGCTGGTCTCTAGAGATGAACACATGGAGACAGGTATGCTGATCGACAAACTCTATTGCATAACCATGTCACACGGCATCTACTGACCGTCCCTTGGTTCCCCTCGGCTCTCTCCGGCATCTGCTGATTGTCCCTCGGCTGTCCTCAGTTCTCTCTGGCTCACTTTGGTTGCTGGCATGGTTGCACAATGTCATCTCTGCTCGGCTTGTCATTTCAGCCAATTTCCAGCCGGAGCGACCTCAGCAAAGTGTTGGGAGTTGACCTGCTTGTCACACGATCCTCCTATCTTGAGACACCACTTTCAACACAGGTTTCGTGCCTGCTGACATACAGTCCCTGGGAAGTTTATTCTTGAGCCAAAGGTATCATACACCATCACCTCTGTCATTTTGTTACATGCAAATGTCAGCACTTTAGCAGCTTCAAACAGGGGCTTGTTTTTATTCTTATTTTTATACTCAAGTTGCTCATGGACACATTGTATTTTTACAAAACATAAGTGTTTTTTAAGACATTTAATAAACTTTTTTGTTATTTATGAATAACCTCCAGTGGTATTATATTCTATGACAGTGGACACTTCAAGAGCCAGTTCCACAATTACCATCAGTCCTAAATGCTTTATTTGTGATATGTAGCAAGGTCCCGGGTCCCCTTTGGTCTAATGAGAACCTCCAGAGTTAGGGACAGCTGACATCCTTCTGTGTAGAGTGGGTTACTAGGCATGGTGGGTGTGATGCAAGGTAGATTCATGGGCGCCAGACACTTCTTGAATGCAAAGAGATTTATTTTCTCTTGAACAGAACTGTGGGAGAGAGGAGAAACAAATTGTTACCCCAGCTCCACCGCTAATATAAAAGTCCAAAAACTGTGATCCAGTGCTCTAGCCAGGACGTTCAGGCCTCACAGATACAATATTTAAATCAGGAAGGCTGGCAACTCGGATGCTCTTGAATAAAAGTACTTTATTAGTTACATGGGTACACAGGCACAGGCTATACACTAATGTGTTTCGGCTAAGAAGCCTTCATCAAAGCAATGCTTTGATGAAGGCTTCTTAGTCAAAACACATCAGCGTATTGCCTGTAACTGTGTACCATGTAACTAATAAAGTACCTTTATTCAAGAGCATTCAAATTGCCAGACTTCCTGATTTAAGTGTGGGAGAGAGGGTTTAGGGCCAGGACTCCCTTTAGTAGTTGTAATGGTAATTAGCAGACTCCGAGTCTTCTATAGGTAGACAGCCATCCAGGGAAAGGCACCCAGCAGGACACCACGTCTGCATACGTAGGATTGCTGTCTCCTATGGCAACAGTCTTATAACAGTTTCTAACACATGTTATAACGAACTTCTGTACTTCCTCTACAATCACTTCTTGTAGATCTTCACTCCACTGAGCTCCCAGTCTCTCTCATTAGACTTGCTGATCCACTGCCACTGGATCTCCTGAGCTCTTCCAACCTTCTCACTGCTGAGTATCGCCCTCAAGTGTCACCCCCGCTTCTCTGCTGGGTCTTTAGCTTGGCACACAAGGCTGCTCTGCAAGTGTCACCTCCACTGGCTGGGTCCCTGGCTTGACACCTGTTGAAGTTTCCCAATTCTTCACCGTCCCTGGTTGGTGAGAACACTGCTCCGGTACTTGCTTCAGCTACTCACTATGGTCCCTGTTAGTAAGGTAGTTGGTCCCTTAGTGGCGACAGCTTCCCCTCTACCTTCGACCTTGACAGGTTCTCCTGCCAGGCAGAACCGTCACTTCTGGTTGGACTGCAATCCCAACCCTACGCTGCACTCTTGCTTCTGGATAGGCTCTCAGACAGCCTAGCAGCCAGATGTCCCGTGATAGGCCTCAGACTCTGGCCTAGCAGCCGGGGCAGCACAACACACGTCCACCCAGACAGCCATCCAGGTGTCACAGAACCCAGATCACCTGACCTCACCCAAATAAATAGGCTCTCCCAGTAGGCCAAGGGACCCAAAAAGATCCCTGCTCATTGGCTGAGATACCCCATCTATTCCTAATCTGTCCTTGCCCTTGTCTTATATAATGCCACCAGATACCCGGCCATCTAGTGACGGATGAGAGAAATGCAGCAATTCCAGAATTAGGGTGGAATCAATTGATCTCCTATTAATTGGCCAAGGCAACTATGCCTGACAGGTAAATTTACTAGCAACCCTGCCTAAACATCAGGGTGCTACATCCCCCCGCCTAAAAAACTACGTCTCGGAGTTTGCAGAAAATAATTTCAGCTCTCAAGCCTGAGAGCGAATGTCCTGCCAAAAACTGGGATGGGTGAGGAAACAGGAAAGGAATAATAGCAACAAGTGATGCACATAGCATATCACAGAAAATAAACATGCGTAACACATGCATGAGTGAATGGTAGATCACACAGGGTAGATAAATAACAGGCATTATATATACAGTTTAACGTGTGGTGTACCACCCAACTGGTTAAGGGACACATATCAACATTAGCCTTATATTCCAACTATCTATTTAACCGCTTGCCGACCAGCCGCCGCAGTTTTACTGCGGCAGAATGGCACGGGCAGGTGAATTGACGCAATGTTACGTCGCTTCCTTAGGCGGCCACTAGGGGCGCGTGCCCACTGCTCGCCCCCGGAGCCGATGTCATCGAGACCGTTGGGCTCCCGCGATCCTTTGTGACACGGCGAGAACCGGGATCTCTGTGTATAAACACAGAGATCCTGGTTCTCTGTGGGGAGACGTGACAGATCGTCTGTTCATACAAAGTATGAACAGCGATCTGTCATTCCCCCTAGTCAGTCCCATCCCTTCTTCAGTTAGAACACACTTGAAGGAACACAAATAACCCCTTGATCGCCCCTAGTGTTAACCCCTTCACTGCCAGTGACATTTTTACAGTAATCAATGCATTTTTATAGCACTGATCACTGTATTAATGCCAATGGTCCCAAAAATGTGTCAAAATTGTCCGATGTGTCCGCCATAATGTCGCAGTCATGATAAATCGCTGCCATTACGCCCCCTATTTTGTCGACGCTATAACTTTTGCGCAAACCAATCAATATACGCTTATTGCGATTTTTATTATCAAAAATATGTAGAAGGATACATATCGGCCTAAACTGAGAAAAAAATTTGCTTTTAAAAAATAAAAATGGGGATATTTATTATAGCAAAAAGTACAAAATATTGGGGTTGATTTACTAAAGGCAACTAGACTGTGCACTTTGCAATGTGCAGTTGTACTCTGCAGGTGCAATTGCTCCAGAGCTTAGTAAATGAGGTAAAGCTTCACTTTGCAAAGAACACCCAATCACATGCAAAGGAGAATAAAAAAACAGCATGTTTGCTTGCACGTGATTGGATGATGGAAGTCAGCAGAGCTTCTTCTCATTTACTAAGCTCTGGAGCAACTGCTCTTGTAGCGTGCAACTGCACTTTTCAAAGTGCACAGTCAATTTGCCTTTAGTAAATCAATGAGTGATGAAAGATGCAGCGCTAAATGAAAGTGAACGGTGCACATATAAGTGACTACCAGACATGTAAAAAAATTGTAAAATAAGTGAAAAAAATATTTGAACAATTCTTTTCAAGAAATAACTATTTAGTCCATAACCATATGAGTGTCCAACTCAATGCGTGTTTATAGTCGTATAAGTGTCCAAAAAGGTGAAATGATATGTTTATGGATGAGCACAAAGTGAATCTAAGATGTCATGTAAATCACAAGGATGATGTCTCAAAACTCTTGGAAGCCATGTAAATCACAGGGATGGTATTCCAATAGTCGATATCCACAAAAGTATAGTATAGAGTATAGAAGGAGCAAATACCCTTACCAGAATGGGTGGACACGTTTGCCGTACGGCTAGGTGTCATACAGGCTTGAGGATCAGCGATCCCAATATAGGCTCGATGAGAGGGCATGTGCAGCAGTATCCCCTGGTTCCTCTATGGCAATCGTTGGTGAGCTGGGGGAGATGGATGGTCCGGAACTCGATGAAGGTGTCTCACCCGCAAAAACATGATGGAAGAATGCAGCCTTCAGTCAGCCAGCGTGGGGACATGTAGGAGGGAATAAAACAACCCACATGGTGCTTGAATCCATATAAATAGGTTTATTGCAAACCACACAAGGTAAAAATCCGGATAAAAGTGATCACAAAGTAAAGAATATAAAATAAAAAATAGCGTGGTACCAGGAAAAATAGCTAATCGCAACCCGACATGTTTCAGACTAGAAGTCCTTCTACTGGGGCATATTAGCTATCGTCTGGTATCACGCAAACATTTATAGACACATAACTAGTTGAAAATCAGCATCAGCTGTGCAGGACCGCTGCAGAGCGGATCTCCCAGCCAATAGGAATCCAAATAAATAGGATTGGCTGGCAATAGTTTCACCACCCAATCGTGGGCCGCCTGACATGTCACATGACACTATGACAAGGTGTTTACCCTGAGTTCTGGCTTTTGCGTGAGACTGGCTGGCAAACCATCCAATCGCGGGCCGCTAAACACATCACAAGACACCCTATTACAGAACGCTAACCACAGGCTCAGGGCTGTGCGCTCCAAGCCTCGATTTCACTTCAGGAAGAGGCAAGTGAGAGTCTCTGCTGTGGAGCGGCGCCGCTCCGCCCACACGTCATACTCCAATGTCATTGCGCACAGAGATCAAGACCAGGTACCTAAGCGCCCAAGTGTGTCCACGGAAGTGCCAAAAAGCGGCCTGGATATGTGGGTGATGAAGAACCTTTGTCTAAACCATAATATGAAACAGTAAAACCTTATAAAATATAAATAAACAATATAAAAACCGGGAGGCAAAAACTGGTGAAACTCTCCAGAGGCATCTAAACTCCCCATCACACCATAAAGAGTAAATTAATATGGGTAAAACCTATGAAGTATATGCAATATATGTATAGGGTGATCATAAGACCTCCCAGACAGGAAAAGAGAGGTAGAAATGTTAAACCTGTGATTATACAAACATGTACAGTGCATGTGGTTTATATACAGATATGTACAGTACATGTGGTTTATAACATGTATATTCGAAAATGTAATCAAAGAAAATAAGTGCATATTAAAATGGCATGGTGAGGGTAAATATGAGTAAATATAATGGTGAAATGGTAACTCTAAATCCGGGTCAGATATAAAGAGGGGGGCAAGTCCACAATGCATCATGATTTGTTAATAAATGCATTGAGATCCCATTCAACATTTAACCCAAAAGGAAAATAACTGAAATATCCAAAAGGTGTCGAGTTGGGATACCCCCCTAATACGTGGACCCCCCCCCTCCAGTGCGGAATGTATTTATCAATGATCTGGAATTTTGTACCGCTTGGGTTCTTATCATGGTGCTCAAGAAAGTGCCTAGGCACACTATGATTGGTACACCCAAATTTAATGGCGGTAATGTGCTCATTCACCCGGGTGCTAAACGCCCTTATAGTACAACCCACATACTGTTTATTGCACGGGCAAGTGATGAGGTAAACAACAAAATGGGTGGCACACGTGGTAAAATGCTTCATTTGATATGTGATGGAAGTAACTGAAGACTGAAATGTTTCAGTCCTCCTACGTCCACACAAATTGTGCATGCAAACGTTACATTGTCTGCAAGGGCGATAACCTTTAGTTTCGGGAAAAAAAGGACACTTTAACAGGCGGTTCGATGACGTTATGGGAAATGTGGTCTCGGAGGGATGGGGCTCCTCTGAAGGTGACACTTGCATTATTCGGGAGCACTGGGCCTAGAACTGGGTCACTCTTTAAGACTCCCCAGTGATGGTTCAGGATATGTTTGATTTGTCTGTGTTGGATTGAAAATTGAGTGAACATTGACCACTTGAATTTGTCATCAGAGGTGGGCTTAGGATGTTCTGTGATAAGTGTATCATGACATGATAACACAAAATTCTGGCGATCTCTTGGTCTATGGTTGATGTTAGATAACCTTTGGCGACAAACCGCTCCTTCAAAAAGTGGGCCTGCCTCGTAAAGTCACCAATAGAGGAACAGTTTCTACGAATACGTAGCAGCTGGCTCCATGGGACGGATTCCAACCATGGACTGTAGTGACAACTATCTGTAGAGATATATCCATTTCTGTCCGTCGGCTTGAAGTGAGTGGTGGTCACAATCCGATGGTCAGCTATGGATATCTCTAAATCCAGAAAATGTATGGAGACAGAACTTGTCTCGTATGTGAGAATTATGCCTCTCTCGTTGTTGGTGAGAGTGGCCATGAACTCATGGAGGGTTTCCTCGTCACCTTTCCAAAGGAGGAGGATGTCGTCTATATATCGTACCCATAAACACAGTTCAGGCCGCTGTGATGGGTAGACGACATCCTCCTCCCATAGGGCCATGAAAAGGTTGGCGAGGCTGGGGGCAAATTTAGCCCCCATAGCCACGCCCTTCTTCTGCAAGAAGAATTGGTTATTATACCAGAAGTAGTTGGTAAGTCTGGCAAATTGTAGAAGTTCCATGACAAAGCTCTGTTGAGTAGGTGGAATCTTGCTATTCCTGGCAAGATATTTTACAGCTTCAAGTCCCAGTTTGTGTGGGATGCTGGTACAGTATATAGTGACATCCGCCGTAACCAGGATGAGATCACCCTGGCACTCGACGGATGCTAAACGCCGGATAGTATCCCCTGTGTCCTTCAGATAGGAGGGGGCCTGACACACCAACGGTTGTAGGAAAAAATCTATGTAGCGGACGATTTTAGAGGTGACCGAGTCTATTCCGCTTATAATAGGCCTGCCCAGGGGCCTGGTAATGCTCTTGTGGATTTTCGGAAGATAATACATTACCGGGACCCTCGGGCCAACTGGGACGAGAAATTCTTTTTCTTTTTTATTCAGGATGCCCTGTTGATATCCTCGTTCTACAATTTCTACCAATCTTTTTTTGAAAACCTTTGTAGGGTCACTATTTAATACCATATATGTCTTATCGTCACTAAGGATGCGGCATATCTCAAGGTGGTAATCTTCCTTGTCCAAGATCACCAGGCCTCCGCCTTTGTCGGCAGGGCGGATTACTATGTCTTTATGCTCGCACAGGGATTTTAAGCCCGACTTAATTTTGGGATGATCATATGCACGTCTAATAGGTAATCGATCTAAGTCCTTCAACACCATGTCAAAGAAGACTTTAACAGCAGGAGCTAGGTTGTTTGGGGGGTTAAAGAGTGAAGGGTTCGCTAGCGAAGAGTGTATTACTCTTCTCTCGTTTCCTTCAGTCTCCACTTCATTTTCCGTTTCTAAATTAGTGGGTTTTACTTAAAAAGTGCCTCTGGATATTGAGTTTCCTTTTAAATTTTAAAATATCAATAAAGGTCCCAAATTTACTCAGTTTTTTAGAAGGGGCGAACTTCTAGTCCGACACATGTCAGGTTGCGATTAGCTATTTTTCCTGGTACCACGCTATTTTTTATTTTATATTCTTTACTTTGTGATCACTTTTATCCGGATTTTTACCTTGTGTGCTTTGCAATAAACCTATTTATATGGATTCAAGCACCATGTGGGTTGTTTTATTCCCTCCTACATGTCCCCACGCTGGCTGACTGAAGGCTGCATTCTTCTATCATATTTTTGCGGGTGAGACACCTTCATCGAGTTCCGGACCATCCATCTCCCCTAGCTCACCAACGATTGCCATAGAGGAACCAGGGGATACTGCTGCACATGCCCTCTCATCGAGCCTATATTGGGATCTCTGATCCTCAAGCCTGTATGACACCAAGCCGTACGGCAAATGTGTCCACCCATTCTGGTAAGGTATTTGCTCCTTCTATACTCTTTTGTGGATATCGACTATTGGAATACCATCCCTGTGATTTACATGGCTTCCAAGAGTTTTGAGACATCATCCTTGTGATTTACATGACATCTTAGATTCACTTCGTGCTCATCCATAAACATATCATTTCACCTTGTTAGACACTTGTACGAGTATAAACACGTATTGAGTTGGTCACTCATATGGTTATGGACTAAATAGTTATTTCTTGAAAAGAATTGTTCAAATATTTTTTCACTTATTTTACAATTTCTTTACATGTCTGGTAGTCACTTATATGTGCACCGTTCACTTTCATTTAGCGCTGCATCTTTCATCACTCATCTATTTGTGGGAAGAAAAAGACGCAAATTTCGTTTGGGTACAGCATTGCATGACCACGCAATTAGCAGTTAAAGCGACGCAGTGCCAAATTGTAAAAAGTGCTCTGGTCAGGAAGGGGGTAAATCCTTCCGGGGCTGAAGTAGTTAAAGAATCTTAAAGACACAGCGCAAGATATATATATTTTTCATTCACTTATGCCAGGGGTGCTTAACCTGTGGCCTGCAGGTCACATGTGGCCCTTGGAGCCCTTTGATGTGGCCCTCGACCTCAAACCAGGAAAGTGCATGCCCATGCTCTGGGAGGGTCGGCAACCCCAACTCGTGATCAATGGGTTTGCGACCCGCCATCCGAGAGCATCAGAGTGCATGGACCCAGCACCCAGTAGAGGAAACAGGTGGAGGGAGGGAGCCACATAAGCCGATGCTTCCTCTGTAGCGCCGGCTCCTGTACCAGGCAGACTGATACCAAGTGCACTTCTCCTGGGACTTTCCTAGCAGCCTGGAGAGCGATGCCAGCAGAAGCTGAAAGAGGAAAAGGTCAGCATATTAAACATCATATACATTGCACTTTTGCAATAGGCATTTCACACTCATAAAATGGGTTATTAGGCTGTTTTCACACTGATAGTGCACCTACGGCTTTCCTGCGGGTTAACTATACTGAGCCATAGACTTCTATTATATCCTGCAAGTTTGCTGTGCTTTCAGAAAGTGCACCATACTCACAAGATATATTAAAAGTCTATGGCAAAGTGCAGCTAGCCCGCAGGAAAGCCGCAGGTGTACTGCGCTGCACTTGCCGTGTGGGTAAACCACAGCGCATCAGTGTGAAAGCAGGGTTACAGGGGGCTCGGGACAGTAAGGGCTCATTTACATTTACGGTTTAGGGAGTTGTAAAACCTCATAGTTCATTATGGGCTGTGACCGGTTACCAAATCACTTAAAGGAGTTTTAAATTCAGAAGGTTTTTTATCCTAACCACTTGCCGACCGGGCCATAGCCGAAAGACAGCTACAACGCGATCGTCTTTTTCTGGGTGGGCGTCCGTGGGATGTGCTCACAGAATCGCGCTCCCGCGCGCCCCCTGGGGTGCGCAACCGGGAACATCCATGACCGCCAGGTCCGGAAGACCCGGCGCATCATGGTAAACAGCCGCTGGTAGCGGCCGTTTACCACTTCATCACTCCGTCAAATGACGGAGCAATCACTTGTAAACAAACCGGCGTATGGACAATGTGAGTCATTACAACACAATGGGTGTAAATGTTCGTCACACAACAGCGTGGAGGGCAGGAGAAAGGGGGGGAAAAAAATCCTAAAATAATTAAAAACCCAAATTAAAAACAAGATTTTTCTGCTTACTATTAATCGAGGGTGGGTTGGATCTAAACTGCAGAATCTTGGACACACTGTGACTCAATGCTACAAACATCAGCTCATGTTTTTAAGCAAATGTCGGACATGATACAATTGGTTAGTCTGGATCTGAGTCTGGACATGACGCCGGTTCCTCCCTCCCCTCTCTGTACTGATCTGTACAGTGTGAGGGGAGAGGGGGAGAGATCATTTGCAGCAGTGCTGTGGGCTGGATATGTAGTGCCAACAGCGTTGCTCAGTGCCCATTCTTTGCAATACTCTGCAGTACTATGCCAGTACTCTGCCCATACTCTGCAATACTCTGCAGTACTCTGCCCATACCCTGCAATACTCTGCAGTACTCTGTCCATACTCTGTCCATACTCTGTCCATACTCTGCAGTACTCTGTCCATACTCTGCAGTACTCTGTCCATACTCTGCAGTACTCTGTAGTACTCTGTCCATACTCTGCAATACTCTTCCCATACTCTGCAGTACTCTGTCCATACTCTGCCAATTATCTGCATTACTGTGTTAATAATCTGCAATACTCTGTCCATACTCTGCCAATAATATGCAGTACTCTGTCAATACTCTGCAATAATCTGCAATACACTGCCAATACTCTGCAATAATCTGCAATACTACAATATTCTGCCAAATACTCGCCAATACTCGCCAATGCTCTGCAATAAATTTTAACAGAAACAAAGAATTTTTTTTTTTACAGAATTTTCAGTCTTTTTTGATTTATAGCGCAAAAAATAAAAAAAACAGCGGTGATTAAATACAACCAAAAGAAAGCTCTATTCGTGTGAAAAAAAGGACAAACATTTCATATGGGTACAGTAATTGGGTACAGTAATTGTCATTCAAAGTGTGAGAGCACCGAAAGCTGAAAATTGGTCTGGTTAGGAAGGGGATTTAAGTGCCCAGTGGTCAAGTGGTTAATGCATTCTATGCATTAAATCAGAGGTTCACTCAAAAATTGAACCTCCGCTTTTCGGAACCCTCCCCCCTCCGGTGTCACATTTGGCCCCTTTCAGGGGGGAGGGGGGTGCAGATACCTGTCTAAGACAGGTATTTGCACCCACTTCCGGCATAGACTCCCACGGGAGTCTATGCCTCTTCCCGTCCCCACCACACTGTCTGCTGGGACACACAGGGGTCCCAGAGACAGCGGGGACCAGTTAGGAAGCGCAGCGCGACTCGCACATGTGCAGTAGGGAACCGGGAAGTGAAGCCGCAGCACTTCACTTCCTGATTCCCTTACAGAGAATGGCGGCGGCAGCACCCGAGGACCGAGGGACGATTCGGTCTCGGGTGCCGACATCGCTGGACCCTGGGACAGGTAAGTGTCCTTATTTTAAAGGTCAGCAGCTGCAGTATTTGTAGCTGCTGACTTTTAATTTTTTTTTTTTCGCGGGACTCCCTCTTTAAGATAAAAAGCCTTCTGTGTGCAGCAGCCTCCCCTAATACTTACCTGAGCCCCATCTCTGTCAAGCTATGTGCACGAGTGTCTCGGCCGTCTAAGACTCTCCCTACTGATTGGCTGAGACACAGCAGCAGCCCCATTGGCTCAGGAGATAGGGGACGGGGCCGGGTGGGGCTCCGTGTCTGAATGGACACAGGGAGCTGTGATTCGGCTCGGTTGCCCCCATAGCAAGCTGCTGACTGTGGGGGCACGTGACAGGAGGGAGGGGCCAGGAGCACCAAAGAGGAGGATTGGGGCTGCTCTGTGCAAATCCACGGCAATAGAGAAGATAAGTATAACATGTTTGTTATTTTTATAGAAAAAAAACAAGACTTTACAATCATTTTAAGTGGCCCTCACTCTTCAAAAGGTCGAGCACCCCTGACTTACAGTATCTCAGAAAAGTGAGTACACCCCTCACATTTTTGTAAATATTTTATTATATCTTTTCATGTGACAACACTGAAGAAATGATACTTTACTACAATGTAAAGTAGTGAGTGTACAGCTTGTATAACAGTGTAAATTTGATGTCCCCTCGAAATAACTCAACACACAGCCATTAATGTCTAAACCGCTGGCAACAAAAGTGAGTACACCCCTAAGTGAAAATGTCCAAATTGGGCCCATTTAGCCATTTTCCTTCCCTGGTGTCATGTGACCCAGAGCAGACTGACAACTCATGGGGCCCCTGGACAATAGAAGATCATGGGTCCCCCCTGTGTCCCTGTCACACTGCCCACATTACATACGTTGGTCCCCACCCCCTTTAGCTGCAGAGGCAGCAGCTGAGGAAGGATCGCAGATCGCTCTCCTCACCCCTGACAGCATGGAGATCTGTCTATTCCAGGGGAGCCCAACCTGCCGCAGTATAACTGCGGTGGCTGGTTGGGAAGGGGTTAAGCATGGCAGTTCACAGAACAATACAATACACAGAGTCCTCCAGGACACTTACCAGCTAGCCAGCAAAATAAAAATGTCTAAATTGTTTGAACAGTTTAGGGGACATTTACTAAAACCAGGGTGCAGCTCTGCATAGAAACCAATCAGCTTCTAGGTTTTATTGTCAAAGCCTAATTGAAGAAGCTGAAGTTAGCAGCTGATTGGTTACCATGCACAGCTGCACCAGATGCGTGCATCAGTTGTAGTAAATCGCCCCCTTTTTGTTCAGTTGGATACATTTGCAAATATATGTGAAGCCGCACTGCCACGTCAAGCCACCTCTGCAAAGTGCGGTCCCTAACTCTACTCTAATGTCGTCTCCAAAGTAAGAAATACATTGAAAGTCTAAACTAGTTAAAAAAATTATTTAAAACACAGAGGTTTTGGTTGCATATATTTGCAATCATATGTGAAAACATCTTCCCTTATAGCTGGTGAAACGCACGCCTGGAAAAACAGCCGATCCAATAAATGCTTGCCAGAAAAAAATTCTGACCTCCAACCTCCCCTCATAGCCGGTCCAAGGCATGCCTGCAAAAGAGAATAAGAGCCTCCGACCTCCCCCCACAACCGGGCCAACGCACGCCTACAAAAAAAGACTACCGGCCTCCAACCTCCCCCCATAGCCAGTTCAACACATGCATGCAGAAGAGACTAGCAGCCTCCAACCTTCCTCCATAGCCAGTCCAACGCACACATGCGGAGGGGGCTACCGGCCTCCAACCCCCCTCAAATAGCCGATTCAAAGCACGCCCACAGAAAAGACTAACCAAGGCCTTCTTCACTACAACTGGCGGGACTACAGGTCACAGCATTCCTCTTCTGTCCTTACTAGGCCCCACTACACTGCAACTGTGGGAACTACAGCTCTCAGTAATCCTACTCTCGGAATCAGGGCCTACTACTCTGCAACTGGGGGCACTACAGCTCTCAGTAATCCTCTTCTCGGAATCAGGGCTACTACTCTGCAACTGGGGGGATTACAAGGCCCAGCATTTCTCCTCTGTTCTGACCAAGGCCTAACACACTGCAACTGTGGGGACTACAAGGTCCTAACCAGGGCCTGCTACATCACAGGTGGGGATGCAGTCTTGAACGATTCTGACTGCTTAAAGTGAAAGTTCCCCTTTACAGAAAAATCTGTAAGGTGTACGTACACAGGATCCCCTCCTCACCCCCCTCCCCTCCTGAACTGGAGCGTGGCAATCTACCGTTCTGAGCCCTGGTATAGCCGCCTCACCGGACCAGGGCTTAAGAATTCCCTCGGCATTCACTCTACTTTCCCGCTGACAGGACGGGCTACGCGGATCTGATTGGTCGGTGACGCCCATGTGACAGCGCCGACCAATTAGAATGCTCCGAAACGTCCCTTCTTACGGGGGACATTTTGGAGATTAAGCCGAGGAGATTTCTAAGCCCTGGTCTGGTGAGGCAGCGATACCGGGGCACAGAATGGGAGATCACCGCGCTACAGATCAGTGGGACGGGGGGCAGTGTTGCCAACCTACCAGATTTAAATTTACTGATACAACACCCAAAATTTACTGGCACAGCCAAGTTTTTTTACTGGCCTTTCACAAAAGTTACAAAATTACATTTTTAGGTGCAAATTTCAGTATTTAGGCTACGAACAAGTACATCAGGCAAATAGCTATGTGATTTAAGGTAGATATTAAGGTATAAAAACATATTTTTGTTATTTTCGATATAATAAGGGCGGATTATTTAGTGCAATCACCTCCTGCCTCCATCACACCCTGCCTCCAACACCCCCTGCCACCATCCCCCCTGCCTCCATCCCCCTTTGCCACCATCAACCCCTGCCTCCATCCCCCTCTGCCACCATCAACCCCTGCCTCCATCACCCCCTTCCAACAACACCCCCTGCCTCCATCACCCCCTTTCTGCCTGCCACCATCACCTGCTGTCACAGTTGGCTGGGCTATGGGCTGTCACTCCGTCCCCGACTACCCGTGGACTCTGCATTGCCTGCCACCATCCCCCTCTGCTACCATTACCCTCCCCCTCTGCCTCCATCCCCCTCTGCCACCATCACCCCCTGCCACCATCACCCACTGTCTCCATCCCCCTCTGCCACCATCACCCCCTGCCTCCAGCCCCCTCTGCCACCATCAACCCCTGCCTCCAACACCCCCTGCCTCCATCACCCACTACGGCCTGCCACCATCACCTGCTGTCACCGTCGGCTGGGCTATGGGATGTCACCCCGTCCCCGACTACCCGTGGACTCTGGAATCTGGATTGCCTGCCACCATCCCCCTCTGCTACCATCACCCTCTGCCTCCAACACCCCCTGCTTCCATCATCCCATGCGGCCTGCCACCATCACCTACCTGCTGTCACCATAGGCTGGGCTATGGGCTGTCACTCCATCCTCGACTCCCCGTGGACTCTGGAAGTTGGATTGCCTGGATGCAGGGCTCCTCCATTCTGCCGCCACCACATGCTGCTCAGCCTCCTGCTCCAGTACTCCTGGTTACAGATTTTAAATGCTGGCGTGCCTGGCGGGATGTGTTATTACATCACTCGCCTCGCCATTACAGCGTGCCGCACAGCCTCTGAAATCCGCCCCCCCTCCACCGATCGAATACAGGATCGGCTCGGCAAGCATGCGCAGTTCCAAGCTGGACCGGTCATGGCCTTTTTTTTACTGGCACTTTCTCGCTATCACAGGCATTTATGGGCGGGGAAAAAAGTGCCTGTTTTTACAGGCTGTCTGTAAAAATACGGGCGGTTGGCAACACTGGGGGGGTGAGGAGGGGGTCCCGTATAAGTACATCTTACAGATTTTTCTGTAAAGGTGAACTTACCCTTTAAATTTTTTTATGAAACCCATGGGCAGTAATTGTGATGCATCGGCAATTGAATAGAAGACTGGATAATTGTAATCGAATCGTGAGACCAGTGAAGATGCTCATCTCTACTTTTTATACATAAGGCCCTTGTAATGTGCAATAATCTTTGTATATTTTTTCATCACCATTTCTACTTTAGTCAGTTAGTGTGACATTGTACCAACACATTTACACTTTTAACTGCAAGTAACAAACCTGTATTATGTTGCATAATTACATTTGTAGAATACATTTTAAGAACCACTTTTCAAAATTGCCAAAAGGACAGAAATATGTAAGAAGCCCTTCTGTGTTGAGTAGGGCTGCAACTAACGATTATTTTCATAATCGATTAGTTGGCGGATTGTTTCGATTAATCGATTATTCGGTTAAGAACCTTAAAAAAAAGTGTGGTGTATAATTTAGTTAATGTGTACAGTTTTAAAAAAAAAGGTATTTTATTCTTAAATATCTCTATGCAGTGGTAAAATATAAATAACCAACTATATGGTTAGGGAGCAAAATATCGAATCCACTCTGAGCATAACAGACAGAAGAGATATACTGTATATACTATTAGAGGAGATATACTGTATATACTATTAGAGGAGAGATATACTGTATATACTATTAGAGGAGAGATATACTGTATAAACTATTAGAGGAGAGATATACTGTATAAACTATTAGAAGAGATATACTGTATAAACTATTAGAGGAGAGATATACTGTATAAACTATTAGAGGAGAGATATACTGTATAAACTATTAGAGAAGAGATATACTGTATAAACTATTAGAGGAGAGATATACTGTATAAACTATTAGAAGAGATATACTGTATAAACTATTAGAGGAGAGATATACTGTATAAACTATTAGAGGAGAGATATACTGTATAAACTATTAGAGGAGATATACTGTATAAACTATTAGAGGAGATATACTGTATAAACTATTAGAGGAGATACACTGTATAAACTATTAAAGGGTGAATCTGGTAAATATCAGACTCAGTGATCAAATTTTTGTATTAAAAACAAAAACAATGTCTTCCTTCAAAAAAAAAAATGTAATTTTAAGAACGTTCGTTCTTTCATTCAGTGAATGTACAAAGATTTTTCGTCTGAATATTCTCGTCTGAAAATTGATCCGTGTGGCCAGCATAAGGCTCAGTACACACCTATGCAGTTTGCTTTTCATCTGTTTCTGCAGTGCTTTTTGCTGTGCGTTTCGATTTTTGTGCACGTGATTTTGCTGCGATTTGCGTGTTTGCATTTTTTTGGCCAATTTGTTGTTGGGCAGATTAAAAAACACATATTGCTGCAAAAACGCATTACATGCGTTTCTGCAGCTTCTCTATTGAAGTATATTGAACCAAAAAAGCACTGTTTTGCGTGAACGTGTCCCATAGGAAACCATGTGAATGAACTGTAGTGCGTCTCTGCAAAAAGCACCAAAACACACATAGATGTGAACCAGGTCTAAGACGTTTAGTAACGTAATGGGGTGAAAAAAACTAAAATTAGCCCTTTATAGTACAAAAAAAAGCAGATAATCACTACTGTAAGGGGTTTATTTTTTTTAGTGTAGAACTGTAAAAGTAATATTTGCAGTAGCGATTATTTGCTCTTTTTGTACTATAAAGGGCTTATTTTAGGTTTTTTTAAACCCCATTATGATACTGGCCGATTAATCGATTATGAAAATAGCAATCGATTCATTTCATAATCGATTAGTTGTCGATTAATCGATTAGTTGTTTCAGCCCTAGTGTTGAGCATCGATTGAACCTCCTACCCTGTTTCCCCGAAAATAAGACCTAGCGTGATTGTCAGTGATGGCTGCAATATAAGCCCTACCCCCCAAATAAGCCCTACCCTGTTTCCCTGAAAATAAGCCCTACCCTGAAAATAAGACCTACAAAGACTTTAACTAGGGCTTATTTGGGGGGTAGGTCTTATATTGCAGCCATCACCGACAATCATGCTAGGTCTTATTTTCGGGGAAACAGGGTATAACAGAAAGCAAATTAGACATTTTAGAAGAAATATACTAGTTTGAAAAGATGTTTTATCATAGCTCCCCCTACCGGCTGATTGAAAGAAGTACAGGCTTCAGTCCAATATATTTCTGGTTTCACATCATGTCTGTTGCATTTAGCTTGCATGGATAACTATTAAATGCGCTAGTATTGACATGCGCCGTTGTTTTTTTTTAAAAAACACATTGGGGAGATTTACTAAAACTGGTACACAGAATCTGATGCAGCTATGCATAGCAACCAATCAGCTTCTAACTTCAGCTTCTTCAAATTAAGCCCGGTTCACACTGATGCGACAAGCTCTCTGACTTTGGAGCATCAGATCGACCCCATTCACTGCAGTGGAACTGTTCCAATTGATGCGACTTGAGTCACCTCAACTTAGAGAAAGGTTCCTGCACTACTTTTGCTCTGACTTTGGTACAACTTGTCAACTTCTGTTAACCTCCCTGGCGGTATGATTATTTCGGATTTTAGGTGCAGAAAGCGGTACAATTATTTTGCATGGAAATTTGGCGTTTTATATTGTAGGTCTGTAATTCTTAACAATAACACACTTAAATCTGTCCAAACAAGAGTCTAGTAGATATCCCGGGTATGATAAAGTTTGAAACACAAAAACATAAATTATAATATAATAAATAAAAATAAATAATAAAAAAATAAAAAAATTAATAATAAAATAAATTTCCCCACGATTCACTATCGCTCAGTTCTGCAAGTGTTCTAATTTACTATCGCTGTTTTCTAGCTGGTCTAAAGCCACTTTTGATGTAAAGGGACACTTTTTGGTTGCTATGGACAATCTCCAGTTTCCAGGCAGAAAGAACAGTATATATAATATAAAACTGCATGCAGGGCATAGGACAAAGCACTGGGGACAAAAGGGATGTGAAATCATTTCATACAGTACTGTAATCTGTAAGAGTATGTGTTATGATTTTACACTTTTTTGAATTTGCCGCCAGGCTCCGCCCCCGTGCGTCGCGCCGCTCGCAGGGAACGGAGCCTGGCACGGAGAGGCTTCGGAGGAGGACGGAGCCCGCAGACACTGCGGGGGACATCGCAGGATCCCGGGGACAAGGTAAGTAAAGCCACACCAGGATCCTGCGATGCAATCCCGAGTGTGGTTCGGGGTTACCGCTAATGGTCCTGAATTTTAACCCCGAGCCACACTGAGGCTACAGAAGTCGCATGCAATTCGTGCCAAAGTTGCACTTTGACACCGCAGCAGTGTTAAAGTGTTTCTGAAGGCTCAAGTTTTTTTTCCCCTTCATGCAGCAGTGCCCCCAGCCCTCTCTCCCCCATAATTCACCTGAGTCTCATCTCGATTCAGCAATGAGCACTAGAGAGCCTCGGCTCCAGGGGGACTCTCCCTCCTCATTGGCTGAGACAACAGCAAGAGCCATTGGCTCCCGCTGCTGTCAATCACAGCCAATGAAAAGAGAGGGGCGGAGCCGAGCCACAGCTCTGTGTCTAAATGGACAGGCTGAGCAGCGGATCGAGAGCCCCCACAGCAAGCGGTTTGCTATGAGTGCACTTGGCAAGAGGGAGGGGCCAGGAAAGCCGGCGGAGGACCCCAGAAGAGGAGGATCGGGGCTAATCTGTGCAAAACTAACTGCACAGACCAGGAAAGTATAACATGTATAATAATTGTTTTCTTTTAAAAACGAGAGTTTACAATCACTGTAATTGTGATGTGCCTATACACATAGGCACGTAAACAAGTGTCATGCATTCTTCAGTAAAAAAATAAAATCAGATTTTTTTGGTCAGTAATTTAGGCTTCATGCGTGCAAACGAGCGTGATTGCGCACAAATGGCCATTTGCATATTGTGCAGAAAAAGAACATGAGAATAAGTTTACACGCATTTGCGCGAAAATGTGTTTAACTAATTGCCGCCCACCATATGACGGCCAGGCGGCGCGACTCTTGTTCTAGGTGGGCATCATATGACGTCCGTCCATTTAAACAGCGATCGTGTGCGCGCAGCCCTGTACCTTCGGTGGCGACGTGTCATGGAGACACCGTTCGCCACCGAGGGGGGTGAACAGCCATTGGGCATGGCTGTTTACCACGTGATCGCCCGTGTTGAAGTCACGACAGATCACAGATGGTACGGCCCCAGTTTGCACGGCGCATGCTCATGATTGTGCTGCGCGTGCACGTCGGTGGCAGCATGTTTCCGGGAACACTGCTAGTCACCAACGCTGGTAAACAGCCATTGGCCGGCGGCTGTTTACCAAGTGATCGGCTGTGATCCTTCCACAGCCAATCACTAAATGTAAACGTAGAGCGGTAACGAGATGTTACCGGGTTCTCCTCCTCACACACCGATCGTGTGTGGGAAGGAGATTGTGGTAACATCTTGTTACTGCTTACAGTGTACACCAATCACACTGATTGCCCCCCCCACAATAAAGAGGACCTGTCACCACCCATCAAAGTACCTGTCACAGTTCATCTGAGTACCCGAGTACCTGTCACAGTTCATCTAAGTACCCGAGTACCTGTCACAGTCCATATGAGTACCTGAGTACTTGTCACAGTCCATATGAGTACCTATCACAGTCCATATGAGTACCTATCACAGTCCAAATGAGTACCCTAGTACCTGTCACAGTCCATATGAGTACCTGAGTACCTTTCACAGTTCATATGAGTACCGAGTACCTGTCACCGCCCTTCAGAGTACCCGAATACCTGTCACCAGCCCATCAGAGTACCCGAGTACCTATCTGTAGCTCAGAGCACCCAAGTACCTGTCACCAGGCCATCAGAGTACCCAAGTACCTGTCACCAGCCCATCAGAGTACCTATCTGCAGCCCTTTAGAGTACCCGACTACCTATCTGCAGCCCATCAGAGTACTCGAGTACCTACCTACAGCCCATGCCTCATAGAATATACGTTGGGGGTTTGCTTTCCAAAATGAGGTCATTTTGTGGGTAATTCCACTGTCCTGGTGCTCCAGCACCTTTAAAAGTGTGATAGGTAGGAATGAAATGAGATGTGTAATTTATGTTCCTAGAACACCTGAAGGTGCTACTTCACTGGTGGGCCTTTGTATGTGGCCAGGCTGTGTAAAAGTCTCACATGTGATATCGCCATACTCGGGAAGAGTAGTATAACGTATTTTGGGGTGTAATTTGTTGTATGCATATGCTGTGTGTAAGAAATAACTTGATAATATGACAATATTGTAAAAAAAAATTGTGTGAAAAAAATTACAACTTAAAGAAACTCACCATGCTACTAATACCTTGTAATGTCTACAGGCATACCCACGTTTAAGTACACACTGGTGTTTATTTACTAAAGCTGGAAAGTGCGAAAATCAGGCTCCATTCTGCATAGAAACCAATGAGCTTCTAACCCCAAATTGTTCAATTAAGCTTTGGTAATAAAACCTGGAAGCTCATTGGTTTCTATTTAGAAGTGAGCCTGATTTAGCATTTTCCAGCTTTACTAAATAAAGCCCATTGCGTACTTAAAAGTGGGGTATGCCTGTACTTTCTAAAAAGGGGTCATTTGGGGGGTATTTGTACTTTCCTGACTTGTTAGTGTCTCAAGAAATGAGATACACCTGATGTACTGAAGGCCTGATCAATATTCAGTGATTGGCACCATAGTTTGTAGACTCTATAACTTTCACAAAGACCAAATAATATACACTAATTTGGGTTATTTTTACCCTAAGGGCTCTTTCACACGGGGCGGATCAGTGATGATCCGCCCCGTGAACACCCGCTGGCTCAGCGGGGATCGCTCCGCCGATCCCCGCTGAGCAGAAAGATGACAGGTCCATCGCTGCACGCTGTGCAGCTACGGACCTGTCAGAGCGCCGCTCTCCCCTATGGGGGGATCGGATGATGACGGACCGTAGTGTCCGTCGTCACCCGATCCGATCCGAAAACGGATGGAAAAGTAGGTTTTTCCTCCGTTACACTTTTCGGATCGGAGCGGCGTCGGATGTCAGCGGACATGTCACCGCTGACATCCGACGCTCCATAGGGATACATGTATGTCCGTTTTTCATCCGAAAACGGAAGGATGAAAAACGGACATACGGATCCCCCGTGTGAAAGAGCCCTTAGATATGTAGCAGTATGAATTTTGGCCAAAATTTATGAAGAAAAATTACTAATTGGCAAAATTTTATGACAGGAACAAAGAAAAGGGCATTTTTGTTCACAAATTTTTTTTTATTTACAGCACAAAAATGAAAAAAAACCCACTAGTGATTAAATACCACCAAAAGAAAGCTCTATTTGTGTGAAAAAAGGACACAAATTTCATATGGGTACAATGTTACATGACTGAGTAAGCCCCGGTTCACACTGAGGCAGCGCGACTTGCAGCGTGACTGCCTCAGGCGACCTGGACACGGCAGGGGCGGCGACTTGCAAAACAACTTCTATATAGAAGTCTATGCAAGTCGCCTCAAGTCACCCCCAAAGTAGTACAGGAACCTTTTTCTAAGTCGGAGCGACGCAAGAACGGTTCCATTGTACAGAACGGGACGCTACTTGTCAGGCGGCTAGGTCGCCTGACAAGTCGTCCTAGTGTGAACCGACCCCAATTGTCATTCAAAGTGTGAGAGCGCTGAAAGCTGAAAATTGGTCTGGGCAGAAAAGGGGTTGTAGGTGCCCAGTATTGAGGTGGTTAAATCCATACAAAGAAGCAATTCTGAAAAGGTACATGCTCAAACAGGAGCATCATGTGCAAGAGGCCTAAATATTGGGTTTCCCAAACCATATCTGGTACTAAGACAAAACTCAGATCTTTGTTAAAGTTGACAGCCACATGGGTGGTGCGTGGTTTTAATAAATCTGCATACTTGCAATAAGGGGCCATTCATACTTGTAGGATTTAGTAAAGGGCGGTAAAACGCAACTAATGTAAGGGGTGTGATGGGAGATCAATTCACTTTGGTGAGATTTCCTGTTGCCTCTCCCAGACAAAATATGAAGGGAAATTTCCTTAGTAACAAACTGTCAGCAAAAATACCAGATTAGGGTTTTAGCCCCCGTTCACATCGGTGCCACTTGTCATCCGAATTTGACAGATCCAAATCACATAACAAGTCACACCTCGTCAACAACGGAACTGTTCAAATGGGAGGAAAATTTCCCCTGTAAAGTCACACACACAGTAAATTCAATTTCTGGGGATGTTCTGTACTCAAATGGTGTACTGAACTCCTCCAACATTCCATACTGCAGGGAAAGAGGTCTGACTGGTAATTGTAGGGGAAAAAAGAGAGAAGACAGACGCTAATCACTAGAAAGGGTTTTGGTGCTGATTTTTGTGTTGAATCTCCCCAACAAGGACACAGATAGCAGTTAAACCTGACAGGGGATGTAACCCCTCAACACTTTCTCCAAACCTACAGATACAATTTCATGTCCAATTCAAAGTAAAATTGGTTCCCTTAATCACTTGTCACCAAATCACGTACCTGTACATCATTTGTCTTCAAGTGGTTATACCGGGGTGATATGCAGCTGCAGACATCACCCCGCTACCGTTTTTTAGAGCCAACGGTCACTTTCTTGTAATAACAACCCAAGCAGCAGGAGAGGACGTTCCCCCTTCCCCTGCCTTCCACAGATCGCCCGGTCTCTCCCGTCCCACCAGGAGGACCAAGCCAGTCTTAAAGGCGCCAGTTTTATAGAAAATGACAAAAACCACCCATCTTGGCATTTTGAATGCTTTTAAGTGCAAAGGAGAGATTTGGGGTCTTATAGACTCCAGATCCCTCCATAATAATAACTGACACGTGCCTATTGCTGTCACAACAAAATGTGCCCATTAGTATGCCCCTTAACATAAATGTACCCATCAGAGTGCCCCTTAACATAAAATGTACCAATCAGAGTGCCCCTTAACATAAAATGTACCCATCAGAGTGCCCCTTAACATAAAATGTGCCCATCAGAGTGCCCCTTAACATAAAATGTGCCCATCAGAGTGCCCCTTAACATAAAATGTATCCATCAGAGTGCCCCTTAACATAAATGTACCCATCAGAGTGCCCCTTAAAATAACATGTGCCCATCAGAGTGCCCCTTAACATAAAATGTACCCATCAGAGTGCCCTTTAACATAAAATGTGCCCATCAGAGTGCCCCTTAAAATAACATGTGCCCATCAGAGTGCCCCTTAACATAAAATGTACCCATCAGAGTGCCCCTTAACATAAAATGTGCCCATCAGAGTGCCCCTTAACATAAAATGTGCCCATCAGAGTGCCCCTTAACATAAAATGTATCCATCAGAGTGCCCCTTAACATAAATGTACCCATCAGAGTGCCCCTTAAAATAACATGTGCCCATCAGAGTGCCCCTTAACATAAAATGTACCCATCAGAGTGCCCTTTAACATAAAATGTGCCCATCAGAGTGCCCCTTAAAATAACATGTGCCCATCAGAGTGCCCCTTAACATAAATGTACCCATCAGGGTGCCCCTTAACATAAAATGTACCCATCAGAGTGCCCCTTAACATAAAATGTACCCATCAGAGTGTCCCTTAACATAAAATGTGCCCATCAGAGTAACCCTTAAAATAACATGTGCCCATCAGAGTGCCCCTTAACATAAATGTACCCATCAGAGTGCCCCTTAACATAAAATGTGCCCATCAGAGTGCCCCTTAACATAAATGTACCCATTAGAGTGCCCCTTAACATAAAATGTGCCCATCCGAGTGCCCCTTAACATAAAATGTGCCCAGAGTGCCCCTTAACATAAAATAGGGGCATGCTGATGGGCACATTTTATATTAAGGCCCTTTTCACACTGGGGCGGTGTGGGCGCTGGCGGTAAAACGCTTTACCGTCGTTTTAGCGGCTGTATTCGGCCACTAGCAGTACGCTTTTACCCTCCCGCTAGCGGCCGAGAAAGGGTTAAAACCCAGCCGAGAAAGGGTTAAAACCACCGCAAAGCGCTATGCCGGCGGTATAGCCGCGCTGCCCCATTGATTTCAATGGGCAGGAGCGGTATATACAGGGCTCCTTCACCGCTCCAAAGATGCTACTAGCAGGACTTTTTTCCCGTCCTCCATGTGGTGTGAAGTGGTCCTGATTGCCAATTTAACAAGAACATAGAAATCTTTTAATATTGGTATGAGCCTCATGTATGCCATTCTCCATTGTGGTTATCAGCAGGTCTCAGTACTGTACTGCTAAGCCTTTCCTTACCCCTGAGGTACCTGTAACTATCAGTGACTCCTGTACTGTACAGCCGCTCAGTACCTGGGAAGGGAGACAAGCACTATTGTCCGTTGTCAGCTGACATGGCAGAGCAGTTATAGGATCTGGAAGGATCCCGACCATATTGTTGGGATCCACCCAGCTGCCTGATTAACAGCTGGCTCTGAATCTCAGCCCACGGGTAAGGCTTGGTTCACACCTATGCATTTTTTAGTTTTGCAGAAACACACTACAGTATGACTATAGTTCACATCTATGCATTTTATGGAAAGGGCCAGGGATTTTTTTCTGCATCAAAAACGCATGAAGAGTAGGTTATGTGCTTTATAATGGCATAGTTCACACCAGTGCGTTCCAGAAAAAAAGTAGAACATGCTGCATTTTTCCTGCAATAGAACGCTGTAAAACGCATTAAAAACACACTGGATCGCACCTAAATGTACCAAAAACGCACTAAAACACACATGTCTTTATTTAGGACCACTTCACATCATAGAAACGCAGTCCACATGATTTTCTGCATGCACGTTTTTGACGCGTTCCTGATGCAATCCGGTGCGTTTTTGATGCAGTCCAGTGCATTTTTTCTACCTATTTTTTCTTAACGTTAAATGTGTATTTCAGTACGTTTTTGGTGCATTTAGTTGCGTTCCAGTGCGTTTTACAGCGTTCCAGTACAGTCCAGTGCAGGAAAAATGCAGCATGTTCTACATTTTTTCTGGAACTGGAACACTGTAAAACACATCAAGTAATGCACTGGAATGCACTAAAACACACATGTCCTTATGTTAACACCACATACAGTCCAGTGCGTTTTTTTTCCGGCATCAAAAACGCACGGAAAGTAGGTTATATGGTTTTTAATGGCATAGTTCACACCAGTGCTTGCAGTTCCAGAAAAAAAAGTAGAACATGCATTTTTCCTGCACTGAACTGTACTGAAATGCTGTCAAAAGCATCAAAAACGCAATGGAACACGCAAAAAACGCACTGGAACGCACATGTCCTTATTTAGGGTTAAGAAAAAAATGGGGGGAAAATGCACTAGACTGCATTAAAAAACGCACTGGAACGCATCCAAAATGCGCATGCAGAAAAGCATCTGGAACGCATCCGGACCGGGTTTCTAAGGACATGAGTGTTCCAGTGCGTTTAGGTGCATTTTTGATGCGTTTTACAGCGTTCCACTACAGTCCAGTGAAGGAAAAATGCAGCATGTTCTCCTTTTTTTTCTGGAACTGGAAATACAAGCACTGGTGTGAACTATGTCATTGAAAAGCATCTAACCTACTATCCATGCGTTTTCGATGCCGAAAAAAAAACGCACTGGACTGCAGGTGGTGTGAAGTGGCCCTTTACCATTGTTCACTGGATCCGACTACAAGAATTGGGGTGAAGGGCATCCATTGGGTGAGGAGGGGGCATCCAGGGGGTGGTAGGTCTGCCCACAGCTCCCCGGGCACACACTACTTGTTTGGTACATTGCAGGAATACAGAGGGGGGGTGGTAATATCACTCCGCCTGACACTGCCGCAACTATAGAAGTCGCAGCAGCTGTTCTCTGCGCGGCCAATAAACAGTCTCACATCTGATAGTCGGCTCGGCGATCGACCAATCACTGTGTGGGGATCGACGGGTTGCTGACCCCAGAGGGATATGCATTCTTCAGATTTCATGTCTGAGGTTTACAGACACTTTTACCCCCCCCCCATCCCCCATCATTAGTGGTGATGGAAGTGTCATGTAATCATCCCTGTATTAGGGGTCTGTGGGCAGTGAAATCATCATTACTGGATAAGAGGGGCTGCAGGTGTGTGGGGGGGGGGGGACAGATGAGGGGTGATGGGGGGCTCCAGCTATGTCTGTCCCCCCCTCCCCCTATCACCTCTACAGCCGGCCATATACTCCCCATTACACCACACAGCACACAGTACATTGTGTCTGTTCCCCCCCCCCCACGGCCTTCTCCTACCTACCCCCGGCTTCCTTCCCCTCTGTCCTCCTCACCTCAACACCTCTGCTCTCCCCAGTCACCAAAATACCCGGATTGGGGCAATTCATTTCTTTATACAGCAAGAATAACACATCATTGAAATCCCTATTCATTTTTATTTCCAAGATGGCGCCGACCTGCGGCCAGAGGGCGGGGCTAACTCACTCCTGCCTTCAGCTCATTGGTCAGGGAGATAACTGTATGCAAATTAGCCATGAGGGAACGGGCAGACTGCCCCCTAGTGACAGTTTTCAAGAATGAAACCCTTAAAAAAGCCATGAGAGTGTAATGAAATGTGAACTGAATGTAATGATATAAGATTTCGATGTGTACAGTGTTGTATGATGACATATGGGCAACAAATAAGATGGTGTGACGTCACCATAAGATGAATGACAGGCAGTTACCGGAAGAGGCTGAGGCTGCAACTGTCAGATCACTTCTCTTTAGGAGTTGCTGAGTGTGGTTGCTCTGAGCTGTTGCTCTGCGATCTCACAGCGTTTTACTGCTTTTCCTCGTGACTGACTGCGATTTTATCAATTTTAATTGATACTTATCGCTATTTATACCATCTTATTGCTAATTCTAATATTATTATTAATATTAGAATTTTTTAGTTTTTTTCAGGTATATAAGGCATCTTATACCATCAGGATGCCTCGTCCTTCTCGTCCCACATCCCGGCAGAGGCGTTCTCGTCAGGACGGCGGAGAGTCACCGATCGCCCATCGGACGAGGTCTAGAGCCCATCGTCGGAGGAGACAGGAGGACCACAGGAGCCGTTCCCCAAGAGACCGCGGCCGTGCTCCTCAACAACCCCCATCACCGCCACCGGTCATCGAGCCGAGGGGCGAGGTGCAGGTAATCTGTTCTATTTGCTTTTCAGATTTTCAAGATGGAGAAGACACTAGGATTCTGCCCTGCATTCACCAGTTCCACACAGAATGCATCCAGCGATGGCTGCAGCAGAGCGGAACCTGTCCTCTGTGCCGGGCTGCTGCTGTCCCCGTCCCACAACAGCCCCGGGGACTGCTCCTTCAGGACATTGAAGACCTGCTCAACAACTGGTTTGCTGTTCATATTGATGTTAATGGTGCTCCAAATCAGCCATTTATGCCCAGGCGTAGGGTCCGTTTACTCAGAATTTAGGGGAGGCGGACTGTGCGCAGTCAGAGTAAACAAAGTCTGATCTTTGCTATTAGGGGGAGAACGAGTGTCAATGGGAGGAATAGTGCTCCATCATTGGTATCAGTGGAAGGAATAGTGCTCCATCATTGGTGACAGTGGAAGGAATAGTGCCCCATTATTGGTGTCAGTGGGAGGAATAGTGCTCCATCATTGGTGTCAGTGGAAGGAATAGTGCTCCATCATTGGTGTCAGTGGAAGGAACAGTGCCCCATCATTGGTGTCAGTGGAAGGAATAGTGCTCCATCATTGGTGTCAGTGGAAGGAACAGAGTCCCATCATTGGTGTCAGTGGAAGGAATAGTGCCCCATTATTGGTGTCAGTGGAAGGAATAGTGCCCCATCATTGGTGTCAGTGGAAGGAACAGTGCCCCGTCATTGGTGTCAGTGGAAGGAACAGAGTCCCATCATTGGTGTCAGTGGAAGGAATAGTGCCCCATTATTGGTGTCAGTGGAAGGAATAGTGCCCCATCATTGGTGTCAGTGGAAGGAATAGTGCCCCATCATTGGTGTCAGTGGAAGGAACAGTGCCCCATCATTGGTGTCAGTGGAAGGAATAGTGCCCCATCATTGGTGTCAGTGGAAGGAATAGTGCCCCATTATTGGTGTCAATGGGAGGAATAGTGCCCCATCATTGGTATCAGTGGCAGGAATAATGCCTCAAGGGCTGAATAAAGACAAACAAAAGGTCGCAGTTTAGAGACCACTGTAAAGCCCCTTTTACACGATTGACCCACTCGGATCCACCTGACCTTTTTTCAGGCAGATCTGAGCGGGTCACACATTGATTTGTATGGGCAGGCAGATGACAGTGGAGATGTGTCCGCTGACACCTGCCTGCCATTCGATCCGACAAGATCCGCTCAAAACAGACGGATGGCGATACGTTCGCCATCCATCCAGTGGATGGGATGAAAATGGACATGCAGTGCGGTTTCATCCGATCTGCCCATAGAGAACAGCCGAGCTCTGACAGGTCCGTCCCTTCACAGTGAGCAGAGACGGACCTGTCATCCGCCGGCTCAGAGAGGATCCATGGAGCCATCTCCCGCTGAGCTAGCGGAGCCTGTCCAGTGGATCCGCCCCGTGTGAAAAGGGCCTAATGTTAAGGATTTGATATTATTAAAATTAAAACTGCATATTTGTAAATGTATAAAATATTTAACATCTTTCCTCTAAACAGCATGCTTCTAGTAGTTTTATAGTAATTGATGTTTTGAAAATAAATAAATAAAGATTTGTATCTATATCTATAAGTATATACAGTGGAACATCGGATTGCAAGTAACGTGGTTAACGAACGTTTCGCAATATGAGCACTGTATTTCTAAAAATCCTAACTCGGTTTGCGAGTGCGAGCAGGATTCAGGCCAAAACGGTGTGCAGTACTGCTTTTGGCATGAGGTGGGGGGGCACCGGAGCCGAATGGCGCCGATTGTCGCCGTTCGGAAATGCACGGAAAGGCCAGAGGACAGTTCGGCTGACCTCAGCAAACCTCGGAAAGGCTCATGAGTCTTCCCGAGGTTTGCGAAGGTCAGCCGAAGTGTGCTTGGGCCTTTTCCGCGTCTCTCCGGCGCCCACCGCCTCTGGCCACATGCGGTATTGCATCCCATTGAAGTCAATGCGGAACAAATTATTTTCGTTTCCATTGACTTCAATGGGAAAACTCGCTTTGATATGCAAGTACTTTGGATTACGAGTATACTCCTGGAACGGATTATGCTTGTAATCCGAGGTTCCACTGTATAAGTATAGTAATAACAGATATTTTCTTTTTATTCAAGGTGTTTATTTAAAAAAAAGCAAAAAACAAACAAACATATCTATACTTACTTGCTCTATGCAATGGTTTTGCACAGAGTAGCCCCTCTGGGTACCCCCGCTGGTGTTCCAGGACCCTCCTCTTCATCGGGTGCCCCCACGGAAAGCCGCTTTCCCTGGGGGCACCTGTGCATTGACGCAGAAAGCGGGACTCGGCCCGTCCTGCACCCCATGCCACCGGATTCGATTGACAGCAGCTGGAGCCAATCGCTCCCGCTGCTATCAGTCTGTCCAGTGAGGAGTGAGACACCGGCAGAAGCCGGATCGGATGGGCTCAGGTAAGGAAAGGGGGGGGGGTCAGGGGGGCAGCTTCAGCAGTGAAGGTCCTTCACCTTAGTCCATAGAATGCATGAAGGTAAAAAAAACGGAAGGCTTTAGAACCGTTTTAAGATAGCCATACACCGTAAGATATGGAGGGGCTGAAGGAAAGGGAATGTCTGATTCCCCTATCCGTGGTAAACACTGTGTACCCCAGGGGCAGACAGACAACCAAATTAGGAGAGAGTAGATTGCACACACAGATTATAGGATGAGGCCTACTACAAACATACATCCAACATTAAAAAAACGATGAATAGCATCCAGTAGGGTAGCTTAGTGTAGTTAGTGTAGGTCCTGCCCTAGAAGAGTCTACCTTGCCGTGGTGGGCAGGCTTGGAATCTCTTGGTCAAAAGTGTGTCAGCGAATGGGAGAGAGGATCACTAGATTTTCACTTTTGGCCAATTGATTTCACCAAAGGACTCTTGGTTGAATCAGAGTACATGAAAAAAGCTGTAAAAGGAACAAATGTTTCTAGGTCCATAATCATATTTTCATAAACGCACTTAAAAATTGTAGATTTTCATTTGAATTGCTTCTTCTTTTATTTAACCCTTTTATGACAAGAGGTCTGTACTCACCATAAAACCCTTCTCTTGAAGTTTTTCAAGGGACACACGATCAGTAGGGGTAGAATCTGAGACTATTGGGCTATTCTGCTGACTTTATGAGGAATTGCACATTGGCAAGAAAAAAATCCATCGGTCAGTCAGGTATAACCACCCAGATCCATGATGCTTATATTATTTAGAAAAGCAGAGTAGGAGTAGATCATAAACACAAAGGATTGATTATCTGCAGGAGATTGCATTTTGTCTGGAAGTTGGAACCTTATCCTTATAACTGAACCAGGGACCTAAATATATATTGTTTCCCCGGAGTCCAGGTTTAAGCCTATAGGCGTGTATGAAGAGGTGCCAAAGCCACCATGAGATGGTGGAATGGAAAGCAGGTAGTCCTTTACGGGGACTCTCGGGAATGGCATAAAGAGAGTCAGACTACATCCAAAAAATGGGTAGAAAACTTCCTAGGATAAACAAGAGTTGGACAGATGGATGGAGGTACAATGGGGGACATTTAAGTTTACATCTGAATGGTTTGTGACAGCAATACAAATACGTTGCTGAAATGTGTTACATAATGTGGGCCTAATGGATGACTCCTGCTGCTACTTCTGTTTCCTGTGAATGCAGGGAGAGAGGAGAGAGCTAATACAGATTAGCAAAGCACTGGATCGAGTGAGGACTTAGGTAGGTATTTGGGTTGGGGGCAGAGGCGTAACTAGAACGTTCCCTGGTGCAAGAAATCATGAAGGGCCCCCCTGGCCCCCAACTGGGGCCCTTCCCACTGATCTGGGGCCCTTTACTTCACTTTATTATGGTCCCCCAGTGGGCCTTCTCCCTGCCATCTTGGGGTTCCCCCCACGGTCATGGAACACCAGGGAAGGACACAGCAGCACAGGGGCAGCAGGACAGAGATAAGGAGGTGGCAGGAGTGGCATGTTGAGGAGCCGATGCCCTCCATTTCCCTCCTGCAGCCACTGAATGTCTTCAGGAGAGAGAGGGGGGTTTCAGTGGCTGCATGGAGGATCCTCTACATGTCACCGACCCTGCCGGATAGCAGCAAGACAACACTGGATTGACTGGGCAGGGACAACCCAGCATAACAGCATAAGAGGGCCTTAAAACAATGTTATATATAACCATATTATCACCTCTCAAATCATCTCTGTAACCCCTGTCCTCCGCTCAGCATCCCTGTCTTCTGCCCACTTTAGAAAAGTAAAGGTGCAAAGGCTGGAAAACTATATCACCGTCATGATTGGCAGGCAAAAAACTATAAATATAAATGATATATTTAGTCCGTAAAAGTCTATATGGAAGTCATGAGGAAGTGGCTGCCTTCCAGAAAGAGCTGAAACCAAGCTCCAAGATCTAAAGGAGAAAACACAAGGAGGGGAGGCGCCTCTGGGTGTAGTATGTAAACCAATTTATTAAAAAACCAATGTGCAAACAACTCACATTTGGACGAATAAAAGACAGCATGTGGTAAAAGTATGATCCATCATGAGAAGGGTCCGTCAGATCCTTAACCCCCACCGGTCTGCCTTCCACCAGCGTTCCAGGCCTCGCTCTGAATTCCATCACCACCACGGCCGGCTCTAGCGGTGTACAGCAAGCCATACGCACGGCAGCCAGCAGAGACATCTGTGATCGATCTGACGGACCCCTCTCATGATGGATCATACTTTTACCACATGCTGTCTTTTATTCGTCCAAATGTGAGTTGTTTGCACATTGGTTTTTTAATAAATTGGTTTACATACTACACCCAGAGGCGCCTCCCCTCCTTGTGCTGTCTTCTGCCCACCTCTGGTATCCCTGTCCTCCGCTATCCCCCTCCTCCACTATCCTTGTCGTTTACTATCCCCGTCCTCCACTATCCCCGTCCTCCACTATCCCCGTCCTCCACTATCCCCGTCCTCCACTATCCCCATCCTCCACTATCCCCGTCCTCCACTATCCCCGTCCTCCACTATCCCCGTCCTCCACTATCCCCGTCCTCCACTATCCCTGTCCTCCGTTATCCCCGTCCTCCACTATCCTCGTCCTCCACTATCCTCGTCCTCCACTATCCAGGTCCTCCATTTTCCTCGTCCTCTGCTATCCAGGCCCTCCACTATCCTCGTCCTCTGCTATCCTCGTCCTCCGCTATCCAGGTCCTCCACTACCCTCGTCCTCTGCTATCCTCGTCCTCCACTATCCAGATCCTCCACTATCCAGGTCCTCCACTATCCAGGTCCTTCATTTTCCTCGTCCTCTGCTATCCAGGTCTTCCACTATCCTGGTCCTCCACTATCCTCGTCCTCTGCTATCCTCGTCATCCACTGTCCAGGTCCTCCGCTATCCTCGTCCTCCACTATCCAGGTCCTCCACTATCTTTGTCCTCCGTTATCCCTGTCCTCTTCTATCCAGGTACTCTGCTGCCTGTCCACGCAGTACAGGGGGGGCAGCTTCGCTGAAAGGGAGGATTTTCTGTTTTCCCCGGAGTTCAGTTTTAAGAATATTTGATGGTGACAACAGTGTCTGGCAGCACATACATCGAATGAACAAAATGATCTGATTCCTCCATCCTCCAAACATACAAGGTAACTGGGGGAATCCCTCTCGCTTTGTATTGTATTCTGACGGTGAGGAGCCGACCCCGCTGTCACCATACAATGATCAGTGTTTCCAGCTAGAGCTGGTGGTACCGATCATTGGGGAAAAACCTGACAGGCTGGTTGTACAGATCGATAGATAGACTTGTGTACAACCAGGTGGTTCATCGATAGAAATCTGGAGGGTCCCTGGAGAACTGGCTGAATTTGGATCCATGTATGACAGAATGTCTATTGAAATTGCCTCTTATAGAGGATGAATTACTAAAGACAAATAGGCTGCTGACTTTGCATAGAAAGTTGCACTTTGTAAGGAAATTGGCCCCAGAGTTTAGTAAATGAGGGGGGGGGGAGCTCTGCTGACTTCCACCATCCAATCACTTGCAAGCAAAAAAGCAGTTTTTTTTTTTTTTTTTCTTGCATGTGATTGGGTATTGTTTGCAAAGTGAAACTTCACCTCATTTATTAAGTTCTTCCTTTGAAAACTGAACTGCCTATTTGCCTTTGGTCAATCAACCGCATGGTCTCCATTGGAAGCCCATGTAACAGGGTGACAACACAGGAACAGAACTGGGATACAGATTAAGGACCACTTCACACCATAGAAACGCAGTCCGGATATGTTTCGGATGCTTTTCTGTATGTGCATTTTTGGTGCTGCTTTGGTGTGTTGCAGTGCATTTTTCCTATTCTTTTGTCTTCACCTTAAATAACGGCCAGTTCACACCACATGCAGTACAGTGAGTTTTTTTCTGCAACAAAAATGCATGGAAAGTCCGTTATATGGTCTCCAATGGCATAGATCACACCAGTGCAGTCAGTTCTAGTGCGTTCCAGTTCCAGATAAAAAAGAACATGCTGCATCAAAAATGCATTACAAACACACTAGACCCCAGTACAGTAAAAAAAAAAAAAAACAGGAGAAAAGAAAGCCTCTGGAATGCATCAGAAATGCATCAAAAACACATTAGAATGTGCCAAAAACGCATTATAAACTTGCATGTAGAAATGCATCTGAAACAGATCTGCAGTGCATTTTTGTGGTGTGAACCAGCCCTTTAGACATGTGTGTTTCAGTGCGTTTTTGGTGCATTTAGCTGTGTTCCAGTGTGTTTTATTGTTTTACAGTACAGTTAAGTGAAGAAAAAATGCAGCATGTTCTACATTTTTTTCTGGAACTGGAAAACCACACTGATGTGAACTATACCATTGAAAACCATATATCCTACTTTCCATGCATTTCTGATGCAGAAAAACACTGGACTGCATGTGACGTGAACTGGCCCAAAGAGCATTGTTACCTAGTTAGAGCAGGCACCTCCATGGCAGGATCACCGGGTATTATTGTAATGACAGCAGCAGCTTTAGAAAGACTGAAGCTGACTTTCGAACTGACATTCACATCTATTGAAAAAGAGTACCTGTCACTACCTATTGCTATCATAGGGGATAGTTACATTCCCTGAGATAACAATAAAAATTATTTAAAAAAATGAAAGGAACAGTTTAAAGAAATAATAAAAAAGCAAAATAAATAATAATAAAAAAAAAAAAAGCACCCCTGTCCCCCCATGCTCACGCGCAAAGGTGAACGCAAGCGTTAGCCTGGTGTCATATGTAAACAGCAATTGCACCATGCATGTGAGATATCACTGCGAAGGTCAGATCGAGGGCAGTAATTTTAGCAGTAGACCTCCTCTGTAGATGTAAAATGATAACCTGTAAAGGCTTTTAAAAATGTTTGTAGTTTGTCGCCACTGCATGTTTGTGCGCAATTTTAAAGCATGTCGAGTTTGGTATCCATGTACTCGGCATAAGATCATCTTTTTTATTTCATCAAACATTTGGGCACTATAGTGTGTTTAATGCATTAAAATAAAAAAAGTGTGTGTTTTCCAAAAAAATCGCGTTTGAAATATCGCATTTGAAAAATTGCTGCGCAAATACTGTGTGAAAAAAAAATTTGCAAAACCCACCATTTTAATCTGTAGGGCCTTTGCTTAAAAAAATATATATAACGTTTGGGGGTTGAAAGTAATTTTCTTACAAAAAAAAATATTTTTTCATGTAAACAAAAAGTGTCAGAAAGGGCTTTGTCTTCAAGTGGTTAGAAGAGTGGGTGATGTGTGACATAAGCTTCTAAATGTTGTGCATAAAATGCCAGGACAGTTCAACCCCTCCCCAAATGACCCCATTTTGGAAAGTAGACACCCCAAGCTATTTGCTGATTTGCTGATAGGCATGTTGAGTTCATGGAATATTTTATATTTTGTCACAAGTTTTGGGAAAATTACACCTTTTTTTTTTTTTGCACAAAGTTGTCACTAAATTATATATTTTTCAAACATGGCAAGGTTATATGTGGAATTACTCCCCAAACGGCTGTTCGATCGTTCGACGAAGATCGAACATTATGGGCCGTTTGCACCAAATTCGAGCGGCGCGTCACGGCCCATAATGCACTGCGTCATCGCAGTGCATTGCTGGCTGATGATTGGTCAAGCATGCACTATGACCCGCATGCTTTGGCCAATCACAGCGCCGTCAGCGAAGAGAGCCATAATTGGCCAACGGCAGGGTGCACAGGGTCCACAGCATCTGATAGGCAGATGTGGTGTGCTGGTGTGCATCATCTGGGTGGGGGGGCTTCTGTCTGAACCAAAAAGAGGCAGCCAACTCTTGATGACCAGGATGGCAACATGGGACCCAGGATGTGACAACTGAGTAGCGGATCGCAGCAAGACAACACTGGATTATCTGGGCAGGGACAACCCAGCATAAGAGGGCCTTAAAACAATGTTATATATATAACCATATTATCTATACCAGCCTTTATCAAACAGGATGTCCAGGCACCCTGGGGCGCCTTGAGGTTTCTTCAGGGGTGCCTTGGCAAAATGCCTAAAAATTGCCCCAAAATTGTATACAAGCCAGAATGTGGATAAAGATGCCTTTTAGTTACATAAAGCCACAGGTTTCCATTGTGCACCATTACAACCTTCTTGAGGGCACTTTCGCTGAGTGATGGAGAAAATTTGAGGGAAAAGAGAAACATTGGAATCCTAGTCAATACCAGTTTGCAAAAGTTTATTTGCTTTGGAAGAATAAATCACCCCTAATGTTGGGTGTCTTACATGTGTGGATGCTGCTGTGTTATGCAAAACTATTAGAATAGTTTTTATATTTTGAAATGGGGTGCCTCAAGACTGTCCATATTTTTTAAAGGGTGCCTTGACTGATAAAAGTTTGAAAAATAATGATCTATACAATTAAAAGACTGAAAAGATTGTTCAATGTGCCATATATTTAATTGGCGTTAATTGCCATTAACAATTAGGCCGCCTGCACACCTGTCCGACATATTGCTTTTTTTGGTGCATTTGTTGTGTGACAGCATAGGGCAGCCAGCCCCAGAGTAGGTCCTGCACTTTTTTTTCCGGCAGTGAGACAAGCATATTTTATCACACGACTGCTACCCAGGTTTGGGGTGACATTGAGGGTCTGTTCACACAGGAAAGGGGTGTTCTATACACCTTTCCTGCACTGCAGGTGAACACGCTGTTTCACCTGCAGTCTGTTTTTATTTGATTGATATTTTTAATTGATGATATTGATTAGGAGGTGATCATGGATTTTGTAAAGGGTGCTGCCTTTTAAGACAGTCTCTACAAATTGTATAGATTGATGTGTCATTAAAAATTTTTACCACTAGATGGAGTTGGATTATCCACTCTGAATTAAAGTGATAGTAAAGTCTTTTGTGACATTTTTACCTATAGGTAAGCTTATAATAAAGCTTACCTGTAGGTAATAGGAATATTTACTAAACGTGCATTGTTTAGGAGATATTCCAGTGAGCAGCAGTCAGTGACGTCACCAGCGCATGCACTCTGAAGAAACGGAATACTCATGCCATTCCTTCAGAGCTCTGTGCTGTGCCTGAGGCTCCCGTACGCATGCGCTGGAGTGACGTTTTTGCAGCTCCCGCATCCAATTCACAATAGTGTGAACCCAGCCTTAAGGAGAAGTTCACTTCAAATAAATAAAGGCTAATTTTTTTTGCCTTTTGGAGCCTGGAAAGCATGGCACCAGCGCTCAGCAGATTGCTGATACCATGCAGGTCTCCTGCAGACTGTCAGTGTAAGCTGCTTGCCCTGTACATCGTACCTGTCAGGCAGTTTCACACTGACAAGAAGACTCAATGAACTACCACAGCACTGAACCACTGGCCATGGTAGTTCATTGAGAACTGCAAACCGACAGCCGCAAAGGATTTCGATGCTTGCAGATCATTCACACACACACAGAGTTCTGTGAATGAATAAGGCGGACGTGTGAGCAGAGCCCCATGCGGCCGCACTGTTTTCAAAAAGTGACAGCTAGTATGGGGAACTTCTCCCCATGCTGCTGCAAGAGGGAGAGGAGGGAACAGTGAGTGGCTGCAGCAGTAGGAACATCTTACATGTTTCACCTTAAAAATGGATGGAACATGTAACATGTTCCCAAAGGTGGATTTATCCTTTAACCAGTTGCCGACTGCCGCACGACGATGTACGTCGGCACAATGGCACGGGCAGGCATAAGGACTTATATATAAGTCCTTGCATTCCCGCGGGCGGGGGGTCCCATCGGACCCCCCTAGTGCCCGAGGCGGTCGGCTTCTGTCCGGGAGTGATCAGACGTGAGGGGGAGGCCATCCATTCGTGGCCCCCCCTCGCGATCGCTCCCAGCCAATGAGAATCTTCCTCTGCCTCTGTATAGTAAACAGAGGCAGAGGAAACAATGTCATCTCTCCTCGGCTCTGTATTTTGCATTCCGGCGCCAAGGAGAGAAGACATCCGAGTGAGTGCACAACACACACACAGTAGAACACGCCAGGCATACATTACACCCCCCATCACCCCTCCCCCCCCCCCCGTCACACTGACACCAAGCAGTTTTTTTGTTTTTTTTCTGATTACTGCATAGGTGTCAGTTTGTGACAGTTAGTGTAGTAGGGCAGTTAGTATTAGCCCCCTTTAGGTCTAAGGTAGCCCCCTAACCCCCCCTAATAAAGTTTTAACCCCTTGATCACCCCCTGTCGCCAGTGTTACTAAGCGATCATTTTTCTGATCGCTGTATTAGTGTCACTGGTGACACTAGTTAGGGAGGTAACTATATAGGTTCGCCGTCAGCGTTTTAAAGCATCAGGGACCCCCATATACTACCTAATAAGGGTTTAAACCCCTTGATTGCCCCCTAGTTAACCCTTTCACCAGTGATCACCGTATAACTGTTACGGGTGACGCTGGTTAGTTAGTTTATTTCTTATAGTGTCAGGGCACCCGTCGTTTATTACCTAATAAAGGTTTAGCTCCCTGATCGCCCAGCAGTGATATAAGTTAGGTTTTAGGGTCAGATAGGGTCTGCGTCGCCCCAGGCAGCGTCAGGTTAGCTCCAGTACCGCTAACACCCACGCACGCACCGTACACCTCCCTTAGTGGTATAGTATCTGAATGGATCAATATCTGATCCGATCAGATCTATACTAGCGTCCCCAGCAGTTTAGGTTTCCCAAAAATGCAGTGTTAGCGGGATCAGCCCAGATACCTGCTAGCACCTGCGTTTTGCCCCTCTGCCCAGCCTAGCCCACCCAAGTGCAGTATCGATCGATCACTGTCACTTACTAAACACATAACTGCAGCGTTCGCAGAGTCAGGCCTGATCCCTGCGATCGCTAAAAGTTTTTTTGGTAGCGTTTTGGTGAACTGGCAAGCACCAATGGCCTAGTACACCCCAGTCGTAGTCAAACCAGCACTGCAGTAACACTTGGTGATGTGGCGAGTCCCATAAGTGCAGTTCAAGCTGGTGAGGTGGCAAGCACAAGTAGTGTCCCGCTGCCACCAAGAAGAAGACAAACACAGGCCCGTCATGCCCATAATGTCCTTCCTGCTGCATTCGCCAATCCTAATTGGGAACCCACCATTTCTGCAGCACCCGTACTTCCCTCATTCACATCCCCAACCAAATGCAGTCGGCTGCATGAGAGGCATTTTCTTTATGTCCTCCCGAGTACCCCTACCCAACGAACCCCCCCAAATAAGATGTTGTGTCTGCAGCAAGCGCGGATATAGGCGTGACACCCGCTATTATTTTCCCTCCTGTCCTGACAATCCTGGTCTTTGCATTGGTGAATGTTTTGAACGCTACCATACACTAGTTGAGTATTAGCGTAGGGTACAGCATTGCACAGACTAGGCACACTTTCACAGCGTCTCCCAAGATGCCATCACATTTTGAGAGGCCCGAACCTGGAACCGGTTACAGTTACAAAAGTTACAGGTGATTTATGCCGAAGCATGGGGGCAGCAGAGGGCGGAGGAGCGATTTGCTCCAACCTTTTACGGGAGGATGCCCCCCTGCTTCCGCATATATAAATGGTGCATATATGCTCATCATTAGAAGTGGGTGGATGAAGGGAGGTATTCTAATGGTGGGCATACCCACCGATCAATCTCTTTTTTTCGTTCAGCCCACAGGCTGCATGAAAAAAAAAAAAGATTACAATATATGCCCAACAAGGACCAGCAACGTACTAGTATGTTGCTGGACTTTGAGTGGTTATACCAGAATGATGCCAGCAGGTTTTTAGGTATTATCTTAATATCATTCTTTTCAGCCAGCGGTCGGCTTTCATGTAAAAGCAATCCTAGTGGCTAATTAGCCTTTAGACTGCTTTTACAAGCAGTGGGAGGGAATGCCCCCCCCCCACTGTCTTCCATGTTTTTCTCTGGCTCTCCTGTCCCAACAGGGAACCTGAGAATGCAGCCGGTGATTCAGCCAGCTGACCATAGAGCTGATTAGAGACCAGAGTGGCTCCAAACATCTCTATGGCCTAAGAAACCGGAAGCTACGAGCATTTCATGACTTCGATTTCGCCGGATGTAAACAATACCATTGGAAAATTGGGAAAGCATTTTATCACACCAATCTTGGTGTGGTCAGATGCTTTGAGGGCAGAGGAGAGATCTAGGGTCTAATAGACCCCAATTTTTTCAAAAAAGAGTACCTGTCACTACTTATTGCTATCATATGGGATATTTACATTCCCTGAGATAACAATAAAAATGATAAAAAAAAAAAAAAAATGAAAGAAACAGTTTAAAAATAAGATAAAAAAGCAAAAAAATAATAAAGAAAAAAAAAACAAAAAACACCCCTGTCCCCCCCTGCTCTCGCGCAAAGGCGAACGCAAGTGTCGGTCTGGCGTCAAATGTAAACAACAGTTGCACCATGCATGTGAGGTATCACCACGAAGGTCAGATCGAGGGCAGTAATTTTAGCAGTAGACCTCCTCTGTAAATCTAAAGTGGTAACCTGTAAAGGCTTTTAAAGGCTTTTAAAAATGTATTCAGTTTGTCGCCACTGCACGTTTGTGCGCAATTTTAAAGCATGTCATGTTTGGTATCCATGTACTCGGCCTAAGATCATCTTTTTTATTTCATCAAACATTTGGACAATATAGTGTGTTTTAGTGCATTAAAATTTTAAAAAGTGTGTTTTTTCCCAAAAAAATGCGTTTGAAAAATCGCTGCGCAAATACTGCGTGAAAAAAAAATGAAACACCCACCATTTTAATCTGTAGGGCATTTGCTTTAAAAAAAATATATATAATGTTTGGGGGTTCAAAGAAATTTTCTTGCAAAAAAAAATAATTTTTTCATGTAAACAAAAAGTGTCAGAAAGGGCTTTGTCTTCAAGCTTCTAAATGTTGTGCATATGTTGTGCAAATGTTGTGACTTTTTGGGAGCCTAGCCGCGTACGGGACCCCGAAAACCGCCTTCAGGCTTTCTAAGGGCGTAAATTTGATTTCACTCTTCACTGCCTATCACAGTTTCGGAGGCCATGGAATGCCCAGGTGGCACAAACCCCCCCCCCCCAAATGACCCTATTTTGGAAAGTAGACACCCCAAGCTATTTGCTGAGAGGTATAGTGAGTATTTTGCAGACCTCACTTTTTGTCACAAAGTTTTGAAAATTGAAAAAAAGAAAAAAAAATTTTTTTTTCTGGTCTTTCTTTATTTTCAAAAACAAATGAGAGCTGCGAAATACTCACCATGCCTCTCAGCAAATACCTTGGGTTGTCTACTTTCCAAAATGGGGTAATTTGGGGGGTTTTGTGCCATCTGGGCATTTTATGGCCTTCAAAACTGTGATAGGTAGTGAGGAGTGAAATAAAAAATTTACACCCTTAGAAATCCTGAAGGCGGTGAGTGGTTTTCGGGGCCCCGTACGCGGCTAGGCTCCCAAAAAGTCCCACACATGTGGTATCCCCGTACTCAGGAGAAGCAGCTGAATGTATTTTGGGGTGCAATTCCACATATGCCCATGGCCTGTGTGAGCAATATATCATTTAGTGACAACTGTTTGTAATTTTTTTTTTTTGTCATTATTCAATCACTTGGGACAAAAAAAATTAATATTCAATGGGCTCAACATGCCTCTCAGCAATTTCCTTGGGGTGTCTACTTTCCAAAATGGGGTCATTTGGGGGGGGGGGGGGGGGTTTGTACTGCCCTGCCATTTTAGCACCACAAGAAATGACATAGGCAGTCATAAATTAAAGGCTGTGTAAATTCTCAGAAAATGTACCCTAGTTTGTAGGCGCTATACCTTTTGCGCAAACCAATAAATATACACTTATTGACATTTTTTTACCAAAGACATGTGGCCGAATACATTTTGACCTAAATGTATGACTAAAATTGAGTTTATTGGATTTTTTTTATAACAAAAAGTAGAAAATATAATTTTTTTTCAAAATTTTCGTTCTTTTTCCGTTTATAGCGCAAAAAATAAAAACGACAGAGGTGATCAAATACCATCAAAAGAAAGCTCTATTTGTGGGAAGAAACAAAATCATAATAATGTTGAGCTACTTCTAAAAATTAAAAAATTAAAAAATAACCTATAAAGCAGCCAGCATCCACAATGCAGTGACAAAGCAAAATAGATGAGTGATGAAAGATGCAGCGCTAAATGAAAGTGAACGGTGCACATATAAGTGACTACCAGACATGTAAAAAAATTGTAAGATAAGTGAAAAAATATTTGAACAATTCTTTTCAAGAAATAACTATTTAGTCCATAACCATATGAGTGACCAACTCAATACGTGTTTATACTCGTATAAGTGTCCAACAAGGTGAAATGATATGTTTATGGATGAGCACGAAGTGAATCTAAGATGTCATGTAAATCACAAGGATGATGTCTCAAAACTCTTGGAAGCCATGTAAATCACAGGGATGGTATTCCAATAGTTGATATCCACAAAAGAGTATAGAAGGAGCAAATACCCTTACCAGAATGGGTGGACACGTTTGCCGTACGGCTAGGTGTCATACAGGCTTGAGGATCAGCAATCCCAATATAGGCTCGATGAGAGGTCATGTGCAGCAGGATCCCCTGGTTCCTCTATGGCAATCGTTGGTGAGCTGGGGGAGATGGATGGTCCGGAACTCGATGAAGGTGTCTCACCTGCAAAAATATGATAGAAGAATGCAGCCTTCAGTCAGCCAGCGTGGGGACATGTAGGAGGGAATAAAACAACCCACATGGTGCTTGAATCCATATAAATAGGTTTATTGCAAACCACACAAGGTAAAAATCCGGATAAAAGTGATCACAAAGTAAAGAATATAAAATAAAAAATAGCGTGGTACCAGGAAAAATAGCTAATCGCAACAACCCGACATGTTTCGGACTAGAAGTCCTTCTACTGGGGAATATGTAAACCCATCGTAACCCCACTGTGTTTTTTGCAAAATTGTTGCCCTTTTTTTGTTTATTGCACAAAAAACAAAAACCGCAGAGGCGATCAAATACCACCAAAAGAAAGCTCTATTTGTGGGAAAAAAAGGAGGTCAATTTTGTTTGGGTACAAGGTCGCACGACAGCGCAATTGTCAGTTAAATCGACGCAGTGCCGAATCACAAAAAGTGCTCTGGTCAGGAAGGGGGTGAATATTTTAACATTATTATCCATGTCGGGTCACTGTCTCTCCTTGTCCAAGGAAGACGCAATGGTGCAGGAACACCTAAAGAGAAATAAACAGCAATGCAAATGCATCCTATCCCTATAATAACATTATGCAATATATACATGAGTGGTTAAGTAATTTGTAATTGTCCTTAGCCAAGGACAGTATAGCAGTGCAAGTACACCCTATAATAGGTCTGAACCATGTACATATGAAAATGGGCCCCATTCTCAGCGGAGAATGCCACCCCCTTTCCATTGAATTAATGAACTTTACTTTAGCATGTTCTATCAAATACCCACAATATGAATAGAGGTTCACTCAGGTCAGCACCGCTCATGCCACCTGGTGACCAACAGTTCTGATGCATGGGTTAGTCCATTATTCACATGGAAGGAAAGAACTTGCTCCTTTGCCACAGCTCATCCTACCTGACTAATTAAATACCCCAGTGTCCTGGACCTATCACAGCCCATCAAATTTCTCACTCAGGTGAGAACGATTCTTCCCAGCAGTTCTCCTTCATCTTTAAGGTTAACTTCTGGGGCAGAAAGCACAGCTGCATCTAGGCAACAAGCAGCTAGGCCATGGTGCAAGTGACGGCACTTTGGGACACAGGTCCCCTTGCAATTGTAGCCTCAGTCTGTCTGCACGACAGCCGGAAACTGAGGAAGATTTCCCCTTCTTCTTGAGAAACAACCTGACTGAACATCACAGGTTACTTTTCCGAGGGAAGCATACTGGCAACTTTTAGAGCACTGGCCAGCATGACTTAAGTGGGCACTCCCTATATCTGCTGGCAGAATTCAGTCCAGCACAATCTCGGCAGTACAACCAGCAGCAATGTTCTCCACTAGCAACAACTTCTGTGCAGAAATGAAGTGGCTTCCTGCATAGCGTCCTTAACTTCACATAGCACATATTTGTAATCCACAAAGTTTAGTGAAAGACATACTTTCATGGAGTTTACCAGTAGTACCTGGGATCTTGCAATGTTACATCTTCTCCTTTGGCATTTATGGTGGCGACACAGTGTTTAACATCCTTCTTTTCTGGCCTGCGGAGTATTACACTGTCACAAATTAATTTCCTGGCCGTAACCCCAGTTGTGTAACTGAGACATATCTCTCGGCAACTTTTGGTGACAGCTTTGGAAATTCTACGTGCAGGTGAATCCGGAGAAAACAGCGCACCTCTACATCTACCCACTGGGTTTCTCTCTCCAGAATTTCCTCCTCTAAGTGAGCTGGTATGTAGGGATACAAGTAACCGTATTCCTCAGCCACTTTCTTTATGATAATTCGCTGCACCTTGGACAGCCAGGGTCTTAGGGTCTCCATACCCGGGTAGGACCCGCGCGTATGGCACACGCTGAACCGGGTATCCAGCAAATGCGTCTGGCTTGCAATCAGGTTTGGTCACAGGCGTTGGCTTATTAGTGTGAACTTTGGGGACCCATCGGGCCCAGTAATCCTCTTCAAAGGACCTGGTAATGCATACAGATGGAGCTGCATTGGTACATACGCATAGACAGTTCAATTTTTAAACTAGCAGCAGTAGCAATGGGAACCTCATCCTCCTCTACTTCACTCATTTGCACCTCATCACTTTCGCTCCACTTCCCTGTCCAAGATAAAGTGCCTGAAAACAGTTCAGATAATCCATCAGAGGGGATGTCTGAATTTGTTATGGTGGAGCACCCTTTAGCCGGGAGGTAGTTGCGCTTGGCACTGACTTTAGCTGGAACAACTGTGTTGTCTCCCTTAATGGCCACGGGTATCACCTCCCCCACAGGCACACTGCCTTCACCCCTTGCAGGCTTACCCGACTCCAGGACTCTTCTCTCCGGTGGCTATGACATCAAAGCGAGCCGTTGGGAGCCAAATGTAGCAAAGTCTCAGGTCCCCTTTGGTCTAACGATAACCTCCAGAGTTAGGGACACATGACATCCTTCTGTGTAGAGTGGGTTACAAGGCATGGTGGGTGTAATGCAAGGTAGATTCATGGGCGCTAGACACTTCTTGAATGCAAAGAGATTTATTTTCTCTTGAACAGAACTGTGGGAGAGAGGGTTAGGGCCAGGACACCCTTTAGTAGATGCAATGTTAATTAGCAGACTCCGAGACTTCTATAGGTAGACAGCCATGCAGGGAAAGGCACCCGACCGGACACCACATCTGCATGTGTAGACACGCTGTCTCCTATGGCAATGATCTTGAACAGTTGCTAACAAAGGTTGCAATGAACTCATTCACTTCCTCCACAATCTCTTTTTTAGATCTTCACTCAACTGAGCTCCCAGTCTATAACCTAGACCCACTGATCCACTGCCACTGGATCTCCTGAGCTCTTCCAACCTTCTCACTGAGTATCTTCCTCAAGCTTCCCTAGCTTGGCACTCACAGATACACCTCAAGCGTCACCCCCATTGGCCTGGCTAGGCACACAAGGCTGCTCTGCAAGCTGAAGTTTCCCAATTCTTCGCCGTCCCTGGTTGGTGAGAATACTGCTCTGGTACTTGCTTTAGCTACTCATGGTGGTCCCTGGTAATAAGGTGGATGGTCCCTTAATGGTGACAGCTTCCCCTCTACCTTCGACCACAACAGGTTCTCCAGCCGGCAGAACCGTTACTTTTGTTGGACTGCAAGCCGCAGTCCCAACCCTGCGCTACTCTCTTGCTTCTGGATAGGCCCTCAGACAGCCTAGCAAGCCAGATGTCCCCAGGATAGGCCTCAGGCTCTGGCCTAGCAGCCTGGGACAGCACAACACACGTCCACAGACAGCCATCCAGGTGGCACAGAGCCCCAATCACCTGACCTTACCCAAATAAATAGGCTCTCCCAGCAGGCCAAGGGACCCAAGAAGATCCCTGCCCATTGGCTCAGATACCCCATCTATTCCGAATCTGTCCTTGCAATGCCCTTGTGTTATCTAGTGCCACCAGATACCCGGCCATCTAGTGACAGAGGAGAGAAGTGCAGCAATTCCAGAATTAGGGTGGAATTAATTGATCTCCTATCAATTGGCCAAGGCAACTATACCTGGCAGGTAAATTCACTAGCAAACATGCCTAAACATCAGGGTGCTACATCGAGACTAATAAACTCACCAATGACCTACTAACTGCTAAAACCAATGGCCATTACTCCATACTCATACTCTTAGATCTCTCTGCTGCCTTTGACATAGTTGACCGTCTGCTCCTCCTCAGCAAACTACACTCCCTTGGCCTCTGTGATTCTGCTTTATCCTGGTTCTCCTCCTACCTATCTCAGCGCACTTTCAGTATCACTTAAAACTCCATCTCCTTCGCTCCTCTTCCTCTTTCTGTTGGGGTACCACAAGGCTCTGTCCTTGGGCCCCTCTTATTCTCGCTCTATACCTCTTCCCTGGGCCAGTTGATAACCTCCCATGGCTTCCAATACCACCACTACGCCAACGACACCCAGATCTATCTCTCCACTCCTCAACTCACCCCCTTGATCTCCTCACGGATCTCAAACTTACTGAATGATATATCACTATGGATGTTACACCACTTTCTCAAACTCAATCTTTCTAAAACTGAGCTTGTTATATCCCCCCCCCCCCCCCCATGACTTTACCATTAAGATCAACAGCACAACCATTGGTCCCTCCACACATGCCAGGGTGCTGGGTGTAATCCTTGACTCTGACCTCTCCTTCAGCCCCCACTTTCCAAACACTGCCTAAATCCTGCCGCCTTAACCTCCACAACATCTCCAGAATTCGACCCTTCCTGACTAATGACACCACAAAGCAACTTATTAATTTCTTGATTATTTCCCATCTTGACTACTGCAACTCTCTCCTTAAAGGCCTACCCTTACGCAGGCTATCCCCCCTTCATTCTATTATGAATGCTGCTAGACTAATACACCTCACTAACCGATCGGTGACTGCTGCTCCTCTCTGCCAATCCCTTCACTGGCTTCCCCTACCCCACTGTATAAAATTCAAAATGCTAACCACAACATACAAGACCATCCACAACATTGCCCCCAGCTACATCACCAACCTCATCTGCAAATATCGCCCAAATCGTCCCATCTGCTCCTCCCAGGACCTCCTGCTCTCTAGCTCCCTTAGTACCTTCTCCCATGCTCACCTTCAGGACTTCTTCAGAGCCTCTCCCATCCTCTGGAACTCCCTGCCCCGGTATGTTCGTTAAGCCCCTAACCTGTCCACCTTTAGGAGATCCCTGAAAACTCACTTATTCAGGGAAGCTTATCCCACACCCACCTAACAACTGTCCCCGAACCACCCCCATCAAATCATTCCCCACATCTATTACCTTTTGTACCACCACCCCCTCCCTTTAGAATGTAAGCTCTACGAGAAGGGCCCTCCTGTCCCTTCTGTATTGAACTGTACTGTAATTGTGCTGTCCCCCCTCTACATTGTAAAGCTCTGCGTAAACTGTTGGCGCTATATAAATCGTGTATAATAATAATAAATAATAATATTCTACAAAAGAAAGCAACAAACATCTATTGCAGTTCTAATCCTCCATACTCCATCTAGCAAAGAAAATATGTTCCCTGCAGTTTCTCCCACCCCCAAGCTCCCCCCACACACACACACACACACACCCACACACCCTTACTGCCCTTTTTTGGCAATATTTTGTTTTTTGTTTCAGTACATAGTGTGACAGTGCAAGGACACAATGACACAGGATTTACATTAAGGGTTCATTGCGAAGTTCCAGACTATCGTTTCTGAGCGGAAAAAGCTGTGTTTTCTCTGAAATCTGTAGTCTCGGATCGGGGCCTAGAGCTTGATGGTTCCAAAGTGTGTTGGGTGGGACGAAACCTTCAATCTTATGTCTGGATTTTATCAGGTGCCCTCAGCCTGTGTGAATACACAGGTGTGCAGGGTCTTTATATACTCAAGCCTGAGGATAGCTCAGGGATCCCAGTTTGGAGACAGCAGGTCTCACCCAGGGGGCAGGGGTGCCCCAGCCAGTAGTCAGGAGATCTCGACTCCAGGAGTCAGTTGGGCTCCTACTGGGGTGCCAGGAGAATCCCTAATCAGATGCCAGGAGTGGGCTGTGCAGCAGGGCACTGCAGCTAAAGGCTAAGAGAGCCAATGAACCAAGAGAGCTGGACAACACAGTCAAAGGGACTGGTAAGAAGAGCAGTGGTGCTAGTTACAAGGGAGCCAGGTAGCTCGGTATTTGCTGTTGACTATTCATGTGGATGTGAAGAACCCCTACGCGGGCAACGGATGTTTATGAGAACTTTACATTTTGTTGAATAAAAGTGGGCTGCCACACCCTAAAGTACAGTTCGAACTCATTGGAAAAGCACCTGCCACATTAGTATAATCACCCCAACACCACAGTAGTTCGCAAAATTTGGAAATAAGTATAGGGAACACTATGAAGAATCCCAGGATAAAAATGCAGTGTGCAAAGCGCACCCCCTGCCAGACACATAGGGGTGCACCCAAAAATTAGTGTGGTAATAAAGAGAGCATGGCTTCTCAGCATTTGGCTTGTAGTGTGGTCTCTTCTTCCCTTTACTTTGCAATATTTTAGAGAAAACAGGGTCTCGGGATTTGGGGGGGGGGGGGGGGGGGGGAGTAAAGCAACTCCCATCACTGGTGTCAGTAAAAGTAAAAGAATCCCAATCATTGTTGTCAGTGAGAAAAAACAAGTCCCATCATTGGTGTCAATGGGATAAAATAACCTCATTGTTGGTGCCAGTGGGATAAAATACCCTCATTATTGATGTCAGTGGAATAAAACAAGCTCCATATTGTTAGTGGTAATGGAAGCAAATAAAACCTGAAATTGATGTCAAATATGTATGTACTTACCTGAACTCCAGTTATCTGCCTCCGCTGGTTCGAACTATACTGTGACTACTAGGCATGTTATCAATATGCAAAATACAAGACAGTATTCAAAGTCCCAGGACACTTGGCAACTATTTTATCACTTATCTTTTCTGACCTCTTTAGGCCAGTTACATGATACTGCAGGGACCTCTTCATCTCTCCTCTGGGCTTGACGGTCCTAACCAATACAGAGGATTTGAAGTGATGACATTAGCATCCTACAAAGAAAGGGTGCTGTGGTAACAGGGACAGAGCCATGCCACTCTGAACTTAAAGTATGTACTCAATCTTTCCAGAGATGCTGGGCATCATTCAACCTGGAACACAGAGAACATGGTATGTCAAAGAAGACACACTGCATGGGGCACAGCTCTGGATTGCTGCATTTTCTAATACACATTTAGCGCACAGATGGGCTTTCAAGCCCAACTCTGGGCCTCAACAAACCCCTTGTGTTAGGTAGGGCCACCCTCACTGCAAAGATGAAATGCTTGTTACGTGGGGTACAGGAAAAAGTTGTATTACTTGACTCCCAGCTCTGACCAGGCCTTAGGCCCCTTTCACACGATCGGACCGTTTAGGTCCGCCTGTCAGTTTTGACGGCGGACCTGAATGGGTGCTCCATGTTAGCCTATGGAGCGACGAATGTGAGTGGAGACATGTCCGCTGACATCCGACCCGGTCCAATCCGCAAAAAGCAGATGGATAGCCCTACGTCCGAATCCGTCGCTGGCGGATTGGATCGGGTGAGACTTGATGAAAACGGACATGCTGTCCGTTTTTGTCGATCTCTCCATAGGCAGCAGTGGCGCCTCACAAGCCCCTCCCCGCTCAGTGAGCAGAGAGGGACCTGTCATCCGCCGGCTCAGTGGAGATCAACGGAGAGATCTCTCACTGAGCCGGCGGACTCCGTGGAAGCGGAGTTCGCCTCATGTGAATGAGGCCTTAGGGTTGCCACCTCATCCCTTTAAACCCGAACACATGAACTACACAGGTTCTGTGGCTGATTAAGGTGATAATTAAACTCACTTGGTGCCTTATCTGCATTAAATTGGCTATAGAACCTGTGTAATTCATATGTGTTCGGGTTTAAGGCCCGATTCACACTGGTGCGATGCGAGAACACTGCGAATCCACTGCGTGTTCCCACATCGCACCGACTCACATGTCAGTTCACACTGCCATATGCGAATCGCTGGGGAGTGTCAATACATTGTTAACGACACCCCCAGTTCAGCTTCCGTATCGCACTGCGAACTGACAGTCCGGACATGAATCGGATCGCATATGTGTGAACACACATGCGATCCGATTCTGGTCCGAATAGAAAAAAGGGTCCTGTGCGTGTTTGCACCGAATGCGGTGCGATATCAGCCATACTATCTCTATGGCTGATATCGCACAGACATCGCATGTAATGTGAACGGCAGTGCGCTGCGAATTATATGCAATGCCTGTGCGATGTTTGGCATCGCACAAGTGTGAACCGGGCCTAAAGAGATGAGGTGACAACCCTACCAGGCCTGGTGCTGTTCTCCCTGTAGCTCTGGTCTGTTTAAGGACCCTAAGCATCGTCATGTGTAATGCAGGGCTATTACCTCTGTACATGGTGGGGCGAGTGTGCAGTTTAGAGAGGAGGCTGTAGGGGATTGCTGGAGCAGGGAGTCAGGTAATTATTTTTTTTTTGTCTGTACGGAGTTGGGCTTTAATTCTCAATATTAAAATGTTAATAATGCTTTATTAGTATTGTAAATCTAAGAATATGGTCATTGGGGCAACCTGATGTTGCTACCACTCTGTGTTAATAAAGTTTTGAGCTCTGAGTAATTTTGGTCAGCTGTCTGTAATAAAAAATAGGTTGGTGCTCCTGTTCAAAATATGTGGCTGTGTGTCCGCAATCTTTCAATTAAAAAAAAAATAGAAATCAATAATATACTATATAGCTGTAACTGAGGATCACAAACTGCCAACACAAAACACATACAGTACATTGTCAAAGTAAATTCAGAAATAGTAATCTGAGAAGGAATGCAATGCACCTAAGGTCGCACACGAGGTCGCCCTCACACAGCAGCTCGTCGTTCTATAACGCCCTTCAGAATATCCTACGCATGCTCTATGGGTATTTCCACTACTGCATTGCTAGGGCAAAACGAGGTATAATAACATAGGGGCTGAGTTGTCTGTTGTTTTGAACGGTGGCGGCCATGTTTTTAGAGACCAGGTGTACGCTTTATTGCATTCAGGCAATGCACGCTAACATGGCTCATGTTAGGAGACAAATAAGTAGAGGCGCTCTTGCAGCCACAGTAAAGTGGATGGGATGTTAGTGAAGAGAGTGTGAGCGGAGTGTTCGTGTAGTCTTATGAACGCCATGAGGGTTCTTATCGGTGAGGGTCATGTGATCAGTGACAGTCACTTTTTTGCTAACATTGTAGTTGCATAGAACTTTTATTCCAGACGTATTCCTCTCATTGTCACACTGTGTCCTCTACTGGAATGTGCTCAGATTTAAGACCTGTTTAAGCTGTATATTTACTTTTCTCCAAGATTTCAGGGTGGTTAATAGGAAAGCTAAATCCAGATGAAAGCTAAATCCAGCATAGCAGGTTCTTAGGACAGCGACTTGGTGTTTTCTGCTTAAAAGAGTATTCAACCTAAAAACATTTATTACACTGCAGCCTTCCAATTATTATATATGATGGCTGCATTAGTTTTCTATTTTTGTTTTTCTTTTCACCTGGGGATCTGACCAGTAAGGATTCATCCACATGGGGGGGGCATTACTGTGGGGCCCCGTGCCGGTCTGTGTATTCCCAGCACGGGGATGTACAGGTGTTGCATGCATCCCCATGCTGGCATCCCATTTATTTCTATTGGGACACGCGGCTGCAGGAACACAGCTGGCACACCCATATATGCGGCCCCACTAGACTGGGCTTTTTTTCCCATAGAGCCAAGGCATGGGTCTTCCCTAAAGCTCTGGGCCCCGTTCTAACGATCAGGACCCGGACCGTCTCATTCCAGGTCACCTGATCGCTGTGATGGTCTCTGATTGGCTATCACAGTGTTCGGTCACTGTGAAGCCCGCCCCTGTGTTTTCTGTCTCTGAATGGACACGAGAGATACATATATCTTTCTTTGTCCTTGCAGAGAGAGGGGAAAAAAGTGTGTAGAAATTATTATTATTTTTTTTTTTTTTTTTTAAAGAAAGATCTAGGTCAGTGCCAAGGTTAGTGTTTGGGTCAGGGTCAGTATTTATTGGACAGGATTTTTTTTACTTTTAAATTAGTATTGGTGTCGTCGTGTTTTAGGTAGGATAAAAAAAAAAAAATTAAAATGAAAAATGCACACTATTGTTTCCGGGCGGTACAAACAACAACAACTGACATACATATATGTGGTATCACTGCAGCAGAATTTATTTTGGGCCTTTGGTGGTAGGTTATGGTAGTAACAAGAAATATACAGCTAAATTTAAAATAATGATTTTTTTTTTTAATTTTTTTTTTTATTTTTACTATGTTGGGCCAGTTATTCCTTGATAATAAAAATCAGGAGACATCCATTACCTTTTAGCACCAAATGAAAACTCAATTTGTCCTGAAAAAAACAAGGTATAGTCCACCTGGCTGCACAAAGTAGTTGTGAAGATATGTACAGTTTTACTAACACATGGCAAAATTGGGCTTAGGCATTAAGATTAGTTTTACCTTTAGGGCCTCATGCACACGGGACGTTTTTGGACGTTTTTACAGCTGCTGTTTTTGGCTTCAGATGTGTGTTTTTTTTATTTTTATTTATTTTTATTTTTTTTTCTACAGTCAGTAAACTCTTCAGCATGTTAGCCTATGTGTCCATGCACACATAGGCTGTTATCAACTGTTTTTGGCTAGGGTGTTTTTTTGGCTGTAAAAAAACAAAAACAAAAGGAGTGGGTTCTGAGAGGAGTTTTTCAGCTGTAAAAACGCTCTAATGTCTAAAAACGCAGATAAACGCTCAAAAACGTGGCTCGCCATCAGTTTAACCTTTTTGAACCCATTGTAAAAAACACTGAAAAACTCACTGCTAAGCTACTGTCGTTTTTTATAACCTTATTATAACATCCAGTGTGCATGAGGCCTTAGGTGTGAAGGGGTTAAGCAAATGTCCTCTCCCAAAGCAAGCTTTTTTTTTTTTTTTTTTTTTGCTAAACTTTTTCTATTTTATGTTAAAGTAGGTGGGAATGAGCCACCTGATTTGAAGGCCACAGGAAGCCAACACACTGTTTAAAGCTAAACTATAGGACCGAAAACTTTTAATGACATTAATTCCTCATTAGCCATAAGTATAAAGATAGAAATCCACTCCGTGTGTACCAGATCCCTTGCAAACATTAGATATTGCCATATAAAAGTAACACCATCACTGTACTGCACAAAGCTTTGGCAGAGAGCAGAGCTGTGTGAGGGGCATACCCAGTACAGGCTGCTGGGGGGGCGGAGACAAGACCAGTCCACCTCCACAAGGAGAGAGCAGCAGTGACTGGTCTTTATTGGCAAAGTTTCACACTGGATTACTGCACAGATCTGGAAGAAATACACAAAGCCCACCAAGATTCAAGAAAATTCAAATGTTGCTTTAGACAGTATTTGTTATCCTGAAGTTCAGATTGACCTAATTAGGTACTATTTCATATTCCCTTAGGTTGTTCTTCAATGATTAAATAGTTGTTTGTTTCCTGACATTTTTCTGATGAATTCCCTTTGTCCTACATAGGAGGTGGCAGTGGGTTTGTTGGACAGTCACTGTCACAGTTATTAAGGAAGAGAGGTCATAAAGTTACCATTATCTCCCGAAAACCTGGAGAACAGAGGATTACATGGGTGAGAGTTTTTATGACAGAAATCTACAATGTTTTTTATCTTGAAAATCATGCTGTGGGTAGTGTATTGGCTCTTTCTAATTGTGTTAACTGGGTTCATAATCTGCTCCTTTCATGGTTTAGAAAATCATTAATAAGAACAGTATGAAAGTGACCACAGAAGTTGTCAGTGCTCCTTTTATAAAATATGAAGTGAGGCTTTATGTAGGTGTTGACTTGGTTAAATTGATGATAGGCAACTTCTATCCTCATATTGATTAGTGGTTCCAAATAACTGTTCTGCTTTATTATGACGCAATTGAAGGTTTTTATGCACATGATTACGTAGGTATCACATTAATATTACAATTGTAGGTTTATGGTAACAAGGGGCATTACATAGGCAGGCTAATTCTAATCAGGACTCGAAAGAATGTAAACATTTACTGAAAACATTATTAGTGCTGTTGCACAGTGAGGGCAGAGTGCAATACATACAAAATACAATACAATTATATACAGAACTTACAAATTTCCATTACAGTCTCCCCTCTTTTGATCAATATTTTGATCACTAACCATACCTGCTAAAACCTTTAACCTGGAACCTCCACACGCTTAGGTGGAGGTAGTCCTGGCCAAAGAGGCAAAAAACTCCATTGTGGAGAAAATAATAGCTGAGCAACTTTTTCAGTACAAAATGACTTTTCATTGTGAAAAACAAATGATTGATAAGACATATTTACAAAGTACTGGCTGTACACTCCTGTGGCCAGAATGGCCTTCTAGCTGAATTGTGGGCATGCTGACTTATCAGCATATGTAAACACAGACAATTCTACATATAATGGAAGACAAACAAAAGACAAATATGACTTCAACATGGCTAAACTATTTTTCAAATATATATATCTCTTACAGTTAAAGTAATTGAATCAAAAAGTACCCTAGACTGTGATGACAAGAAGGAAACAAATCAAACACAGAGACTTCTTTAATTTAGTCATTTTTGCAGTGTCTGGTGTGGATCCAGGTGACTTTTCCTTCAAGTTTTGCAAAACTGTACATAAAATAGATGCTGTATTGAGTCTCCAAACATTTCCTTATATATAAATGTCTCTTAACAATCCAAAAATCACCTGGCTTTAGTTTTAGATCCTTCCAAACTTTTAGGATCTGGAATTGGGGAGAAAACATATAAATGAGTTTGTAAAAAACCTTAAAAGATCATCAACATTCTCCGTGAGATCCGAATGGAGGACTTCAGCTGCTGAGACAAAATATAAGCAAGTGAGTAACACACTCCCAAACCAAATCCCATAGGGAGAGAGTCCAACATCCCCCTTAGAGGCTTGATAAAATATAAGAAAACATTCAGGCAAAAGTTTTCTAGTTTCTTACTTTACTTTGTCCGCTATATTATAGACAGTAAGGGGTGTAAAAATAAAACCTCAAAACTTCTAGTAAGGACTCTCCTATAAAAATTATTTCCTCTGTTACTCTCTGTACTTTCTGGCACTCTGTACTTACAAACTACTTCTGATAACACTTTTTACTGTGGCCTTTGCCAGTAGCATTTGCCACTGGACATAAAAAAAACATGTCCATACAGACAAAATGCATACTCGTAAGATCCTAACTTGGGCATCTGGATATATCTTTTTTGTAATCTCTGGGAGGGATGTTCAGCTTTTGGTAACACCTTTGGTAACAGGTAAAACAAGAAGTGGTATGTTATAAAAACAACTGTGGAGAACCCTGGCTCTATCCCACGCTCATTTACTAAGGCAGCCATAACTGCTTGTGACTGATGACACGGTCCATGTGTCAAGCTGGAGGGAAAAGAGTGGCTGGCAGACATAAATGATCACCTTTTCCAAAGTCCTGTTTCATAAGAAGTTGCCCCCTGTGGACCACTTGTTCTTCTCGTTCTGGGGTCCTTAAAGTTGAATTATTAATCCCAGCTATACTGGGCCAGAACTAGGGTGGAATCTGTGAGTTGCACAGACCCATCAAGTGTCCGGGGCTGTAAATGCAGCATCCTTAGTCACCTGGTCTGCTTCCATGTGTGAAAGTTAATATGGCTACCTCAGCAAGAAGCTGGAAGGCTGAAAACAGCCAATCAGATTAACTTGGCATGCTTTATTGGTTTACCTGCTGAAGTAAAAACAAACTTCTGGCCCTTCAAATGGAACCAAAAGCTCTATATATCTCAACTATCTATATAAATATACACTCTTTTTGTAGCTCACAGGCTTTGCTAAAACATGGAGCTCTGCTTCTTGAGCTGGGGAAAAAGGATCCAATGACTTTGAATACAGAGTATCCTTCTGGGTGATAAACTGCATATTCAAATCTACAAAAAATGTAATATCTGGGTCTTCAGGGAGTGTGTCCTGCACTGGGCTCACAGCAGCTGATTCCTACACCATCAATTTAACACGTGTCTTTTCCTTTCTTTTGAATAAATGTACGCATTTTTCATTGTTAGATTTGTACATAAACAAACTCATATTTTAAACCTTTCATTAGACAAACATTTAGTTATCTGTATATTTGCTGCACAGAATGTCGGACCATTAAAAATTAATCAAATGTTTGACCAAAACAATATCTAACTTTGTCTAATAGCACCTTTGCATAAAAGCTGCAGCTCTGATATATCTGGATGAACCCTTCATTACTGGGTCCAGCTTGCATAAATATATTACAATGGCTTGTGTTCTATCATGCTGTTTGTGTAAGAACTCCAGTTTCATGTTTCAAAACACAACTTTTTCCTGGCAATATTATAATAAATGATAACAAAACCCTGCGGTCATGGAGAGATGCCCATAAATCAAAAATATTCTTGCTTTTATACCACGGCACTTACAAGAAAAAGGGGCACATCATTTCACAAATCCACACATTCTGCTTTGGATTTAAAAAATAAAAATAAATAAAAACAAAAGGACCACCAATCTGTATGATGGACCAGAAAGCATCAAAAACTATAAAACAACTGGCTGCAGGTGGCATCTATCCTAACAGGGTGTGTGGACTTGATGTGATGGGCTGTTATATTTAAATTTTATTTATTATTACTCTTACATCATGGACCGCACATCAAGTTATCATCAAAAACCTTACAATATCATTTTTGTAGAAAAACTTCTTATGTATCCCATCCATCTTGGCTTTGTTAAATATTATGGCAGCTTTATTCAAAATAACAACCTCATCTTAATCTTTTTTTCTCTCAATTAGGGCTTATTGTATAAATGTAAAATTACAAAATTGTTATCTTAATCTAAAATAATCCCATTTTTACAAATTTCCCCAATAACCTGGATTTCATTTCCAACCAAAGGTTGTCTAAACCAGTTTCAATATATCTATATAATTGTTAAACTCATATTAGAAATGAATACTCATTATTACTTAATTTTACTTAATTTCCCTTTTTTAAATGCACTGTTTCCACTATCAAAGGATATTAAATTTGTGTAATACATGGTTAAATGTAACCTTCATTTTACCATGTCTGGAAAACAGATTCAAAACAATTGTGATCACATTGTTTACCATTAGATTCGTTAACCCGGCACATTTTGTTATAAATGTTTTGTCTAAAAAAAATGGAATTGGCATGGTGTCCTTCCAGCTTATCACTGACCTCTCATCCTAGCCACATTCGTTCATGAGAGCACAAAGGAGGGGGTCACATCTGCGTACATGACACACACAAGCAATAGAACTAAAGGTCCCAGCATTCGCACACACATACACCAATATCTCTCTAAAATCGCTTACATTTTCCCATTTGTACACAACACATGCATATCATTCTCTCACTTTCTTTTAACTCTCATTAATATTTCCCTGCCTTAAATTCTGCATTCCTTATTTAGTTCAGATATCTTTTATATCTAACTTCTATGATCAGACGGGCAGCCACAGTGCTCATCCCATCTACCCTCTCTGACAACATATAAAGTATTCTGTTTTAATTCTCATTTCTCTGTTTCTGATTTTTACTAGTGGTAGTGCCTGACTCCAAATTCATCCCACAACTTAACATGAAAATGTCCCTTTCTGTCTAGTGTTAATGTCACCCTTGATCCATCCTGCTCACATAGATAGCTGTTTCTCTAGCTGTTTACTCTGCATGATTCTTAGTCCCTGTGGACCTTGGTAACCCAGTTACCCATTGTGGATCACTGTCCACTTTAACCATTAATCTAGGGGCTCAGTATAAGCAGAACCGCACCTTCGGTTCATATATAGCGCTCCTCTTGCGCTGGGCATTTTTGAGGGTCTCTTACCCTTCATTCCCTTACTTAATTCAATGCCCATAATGACTGGCCAGTCTTCTCTCTTCTCTACGTGTGCCTATACCCTCTTGCCTCTAAACTACTTTATCTAGCAGATGTACTACATATACCTGTGAACAGCACTATTCTTCCCTTTCTTATCTATACCACTCCGATGGACAATAGACAGGGACAACATAACATATAACCACCAATCAATACAGTTCGATTAAGGGGAGTAAAATAGGTACCCTTTGTCCCGAAAATGCCTTACCGATCAAGGAAGTCTAATAACTCAAATGTAAGCAAAAGGCTTACCTCAGCCGGCTGATTATCAGAAATTCCCGGATCGTCTCAAGCTCCTCGTTTCGGATACTCAGGGTCACCTGGAATCCCCTCCTAAGGCAAAGCTCGCCATGCTGACTTGGTTAAATTGATGATAGGCAACTCCTATCCTCATATTGATTAGTGGTTCCAAATAACTGTTCTGCTTTATTATGACGCAATTGAAGGTTTTTATGCACATGATTACGTAGGTATCACATTAATATTACAATTGTACATTTATGGTAACAAGGGGCATTACATAGGCAGGCTAATTCTAATCAGGACTCGAAAGAATGTAAACATTTACTGAAAACATTATTAGTGCTGTGTGCAGAGTGAGGGCAGTGTGCAATACATACAAAATACAATACAATTATATACAGAACTTACAAATTTCCATTACAGTGTGCATACTAATAATGCTTTATGGCTGTGAAAGGACACTGTCAGGACTTTGTACCCTGATGGAGGTCTTTCACTACCTTCAAACATTCTTGGAAAGCTGCTCTAATTAACATAAATTATAGCTTCCACCTTGAAGACTGCCATGATTTATTCTCAGTTCTGATGCCTTCAAATTGATGCTGCAGCTCCCACCTGTACACTGTCCATCACTTTACAGGTTGTGGGAAATCTTATTCTTATCATTGTCATATGTGTCTTCACCCCCATAGCATCCAATTACCTTCTCACTTTTGATGATGTGAAAATGTGGCAACACTGATAGTTTGTCAGTTCAGAACTGCTTTTAAAATATTCATTGCCCAACTGTTATAATCATCCAAAGGCTTCGGTCTCTTACCTAAAATACATTTTTTCTTATCGTCTTCCAGGACAGACTCTGAGATATAGGGCTCCTCCCTCCGGGACAGGAAACGCATTCACCCAAATGGTTAAAAGGCTGTCCTCCAGGCCTTCCCCTTCAGTTTTTGTGTTTCTTGCCGGACGGGAAGCAAGCATGTGAGGAACCTGGGGAGCTCTATGTCCCAGAACTGTCCTGGATGAGCCTCTGGCATACCTTCTCCTCTGCCCAAGCGCCCCTCTGTCTAGCAGGCAAGGGAGGGCTGCTAGCCCACTGCTGCCTTAAAACTCGGGAAGAGTTGGACTCCTGAAGATTACGGCAGGACCCTGCCTCCATTTCGCCTCACACACCTACCCTCGTCCTCCCACAGTGAGCGATCGGCGTCCATCGCCGGGGCATGTTACCCGGCTCTTCCGGGTGTAGGAGAGGACATGCATGCATCGGAGGAGGGGCTTCTGCACTCCAACGAGCAGAAGTGACGTGGCTTCCGGTGGAGCCGCATCATCGGGGTGCCGTGAGACATGGTTCCGGTCTCCAGGCATGGCGTGTGGCTTTTTGGGTGTCCGGAGCCAGTGTAGATCCAGCAGAGGCTGTGACACACACCGAGGAGCCATGGAGGGCACTGCAGCTTCCCAGGTGGTTGACTCCGGTTCTTCTGGCAACATGAGGCAAAAAGGAAGTTCTGGACAGCCGCACTCCGGAATATAGCCTTTATTAGTAAAAGGTCCAACAGATACAAGCCATAGCAAAAAATGGGACAAACAAGCTCATGTTGCTATATGCTTATGCTTAACTGGCACCTGGTGTTCCAGTTCCAAGGAGAGTTCTATATCCACATTTCCACCTGGAGCGGTGATCCCTTTCCCTTCCCTCCGGTTCTTCTGGCACCAGCACCTCTCAGGTAAGCGTGGTGAGGGCAGACCATGGCTTACTCTGGGAGGGGGTAGGGTCCTTGTGACCAAAGTCCTTCCCTGGGTGGGGAACCACAGGTGAAGGGCTGGGCACTTTTCTCCTTCCCTCTGATTTAAGCACAGTGGTGGTGAGGGTCGGGGCAGGCTCTCATGGGTGTTTGTCTTTCTTTTTTGCTTTCAGGTTAAAGCACAGGACAAGACCCAGATTCAGCCTCCTAAGAGAAAATGTGCCGTATTTGGGTCAAAGCTAGGCTCCAATTGGGAGAAACCACTTTACCCCGAATGTGTCGGCAGTTTAACTAGGGATGATTCTATGGCAGAGTGTCATAAAATCCTTACGTCTGTGAAAGACGAGATTGCATCCACATTCAAGTTATTTAAAAGAATAATGGATAAGATGCAGGGTCCCTCTGTGCTCCTATCTAGAGCAGCAAGTATGCCTATTCTATCTGAGCCTAGTCAGGAGGATATGGAAGATAGAAAGAGGGAACCCAGATCGCTTGCCTCTTAAGCGGACTCAGGGTCTGATTCTGAGAGTGAGGAAGATTTCTCCAGAGGGTCCAGGTACAGATTGACGCTGGACGATGTGGGGGACTTACTAAAGACGATTTATGTCACCTTGGAGATCAGAGAGAAGTTGGTACCGCTTTCTAAGCATGACCTTATGTATCAGGGGGTCACTGCACAGAAATCCAGAGTTTTTCCCGTACACAAATCTCTAGTAGAAGCGATCTTGCTGGAGTGGGAGCACCCTGAAAGAAGACTGTTCTTTTCAGGCAGTCTTAAACGTAGATTTCCCTTCGAAAAGGACACAGCCCATCCTAGGAACAAGGTCCTTGAGTTGGATGCGCCGCTGGCGAAGGTTTCCAAAAATACTGATTTGGCCTTCGACGACCTGGGATCCCTTAAGGACACCATGGACAAAAGGGGTGACGTACTGCTAGGCTTGGGATGCCTCTCCTGTTGGGCTTAAACCAGCCCTTGCAGCTATCTGTGTTGCCAGAAATTTAGGATGCTGGTTAACCGAGTTGCAGCCCCACATTTCTGCAGGCACATCCCGACAACAACTGCTAAAATCTTTTCCGTTATTATTTAAAGCAGTTGGGTTCTTAGCTGACGCTTCTGCGGAATCTGTAAAGCTAGCAGCCAGGTCAGCAGCTTTGGTAAATGCCGCAAGAAGGGCCGTGTGGTTAAAAGCTTGGTCAGGAGATGCAGCATCAAAGCTCAAGCTTTGTGGATTGCCTTTCTCAGGCGATCACCTCTTCAGACCTGGGCTTCAGGAGGCCTTGGAGCGTACCCAGGACAAGAAGAAAGCGTTCCTAGAGAAAAAGAAAAAAACCTGAGGGTAGATGTCTTTTTCGAGGTTTCAGGCAGCAGACCCAACAGGAGAGAGAGAGTCATCCTAAACACTGGACAGGTCACAAGGGACGTGGTAGAGGAGGAATATTATTAAATCCTCCTCAGACCACCCCAAAGCTCCAGTGACTCCTGTGTTCCAGTGGGAGGAAGGTTGGGGACTTCATCCCACAATGGACCGATGCAACTTCAAGCCCGTTTTATATTAAAGATAATAGAGAACGGCTACAAGTTGGAGTTCAATGCCATTCCCCCCGCCCACCTTTTTAGTCACCACGTTACCCAGAGACCGGGAGAAAGCAGGAGCTCTGAGTTTGCTGTTGGGGGAGCTGTTGGATCAACAGGTCATCAGCCAGGTACCACATGTGGAACACGGCCAGGGGGTATACTCCCATGTGTTCATAGTCCGAAAGCCATCAGGCAAGTTCAGGTTGATTCTCAATCTCCGCCCCCTGAACAAGTTTATCAGATACAAGCATTTCAGAATGGAGTCTATCTTCACGGTAACGAATCTCCTGTTTCCCGATTGTTATATGGCGACAATCGACCTCAGGGACGCATATTTGCATGTGCAGATACATCGGGATTTCCAGAAATTCCTAAGACTAGCAGTCAGGGTGAATTCGGAAGTTCTCCACTTCCAATTCAGAGAAAGAGAAATGCCCCAAAAGGGATAGTATGGGCAGGGAGCCAGCAGAGGATCAATGGATATTAGATACAAAAGGAGTATAAAAAAAATATAAATTTTATTCAATGTACAAAGATAACGATAACATCTAAAAACATTGATGAAAATAGGGACAGGGGTATAGGAATACAGCTGCTAGATGCTGCAGCAAACAAAGGTTCTAAAAACCAGGGATCAGAAACAAATTGTAGCTGCAACAGAAAACCCTACAGGTTTCGGAAAACACGAAAAGATTTTTCTTTTCATGATACTGTACTTCCTTCTTCAGGGGTTCAGACAAAGCGTGCTGTTGTATTTCTATCAAAAAAGGGGACATATATACATATATAAATAATCAACCAGTGAATAAACATTAGATCTATATAAGATTTATTTTTTTAGAAAGGCAGACATACACCAAGGTATGTACTATAAAGGTTGGTACTCACAGCAATTTATGTAGGTAGATGGATTCCCACGTCCAGAGGTCCACTAAGTTAGAATACAACTCTAGGGTAATCCCAACGAGTTTGATCTGGCTAACCTCTTCAATATAAAGTGAGTTTGGATATGAGACAGGTCTCTGCTTGGAGTCAGGGGTGAACTGTACCCCCAAGGTGGAGCGGCAGGTCAGAGCTCACAGGAACCTCCAAAAAGGCATGGAGGGTGCGAATCTGACAGGCAGAGAGGGAGATAAAAAAGTATACATATATACATAGGCCACTGCTGGAATATGGATGGAAGGATAAAGAAGGCAAAAAAGACAGTCTCTTTGGGGAAAAGTGTATATGAGTAACGCGGAGTGAATCTAAAAATACATATAAAACACATGGAGAAAAAAGCCCCATATAAATAAAACAGAGGAAAAAATAGAGTATTTGTTTCTAACCTTCTTTGTAGACAGTCCTCTCAGGACCATGCAAGAGTGATGCTCATCCCGGCTGTGCAGCAGTAACCTATGTTAAATAGCCAGATGATGGGAGTGGTAAGGAGGAAGAAACCAATCCAAGCAGATCAAGTGTTCCAAACGTTAATGAACAAAAGGAGTTCAGCCTAATGATTCATCCAGGGGACATCCAGACACCTATGTGTGGCAGGCCCTCCATTGGTGGCTCCCCAGCCAACCCGGCGTTGACTGACGCGATGACGTCAAACATCGACGTAGGCTGCCGACACGAGAGGGGGGGGGGGAGAAACAGCACCCACCCAAGCTAGCACTAGAGACAGTCCAAAATTCACAAAGAGGGCATGATGAGTAAAAAATAATTCTGAAAAAAAAATGTAAAAAAGGAAATTAGTGTATATAATTGAAATTTCCATCAAACTTGGACTGACAGGACGTGGGATCATCATCTATACATATTGGTATTGTTTTGAAGAATCAAAAAGAGGAACAAGCATAATTTCAAAGAACAGGGAGCACCATACATGAAGAACATAATGATAGTATTCATATAGAACATATTAAACATTTAAAAAACAGACAAAATGAGCCAATATTCTTAAGATGACTAGACAAGTTTTTTGGTGAAAGGGAAAGGAAGGGGGAAAAAAAGGGAAAGGGGAAAGGGAAGAAGAGATTGTAGTGAGCCAAACAACTGGTTGATTATTTATATATGTATATACTGTATGTCCTCTTTTTAATAGAAATACAACACCACGCTTTGTCTGGATCCCTGAAGAAGGAAGTACAGTATCATGAAAAGAAACAAATCTTTTCGTGTTTTCCGAAATGTAGGGTTTTCTGTTGCAGCTACAATTTGTTTCTGACCCCTGGTTTTTAGAACCGTTGTTTGCTGCAGCATGAACCAGCTGTATTTCTATACCCCTGTCCCTATTTTCATCAATGTTTTTAGATGTTGTTATCGTTATCTTTGTACATTGAATACAATTTATATTTTTTTATACTGCCTTTGTAGCTATTATCCATTGATCCTCTGTTGGATCCCTGTCCATACTATCCCTTTTGGGGCATTTCTCTTTCTCCTCATTTTTTATTTTGGGATGTGGCAGAGACCCTCCAGGATTAGCCTTATAAATAGTTCCTCTCTCACAATTGTTCTATTCCACTTCCAATTCAGGGCATTACCGTTTTGGACTGGCATCCTCTCCGAGGATTTTCACGAAGGTCCTGGCAGAGGCCCTAGCTCCGCTGCACGTCAGGGCCATTACAGTGATCCCCTGGACGATCTTCTGTCTCCCAGTCTTATCGGCAGCTAGAAGAGAACTTACAGGAGGCACAACTTTTCCTGCGTTCTCTTGGTTGGTTGATCAATCGGGACAAGTCCCTGCTGATCACAACCCAGGAAGTACAGTACCTGGGATACAGGATTTCTTCAATAGAGAGGAAAGTCTTTCTCCTATCGGTAACACGGCTTCAGACCAATCAGGAAGTCCATGTCAGAGATGTCATGAGAGTGATAGGGTTAATGACATCCTGTTTTCCTGCAGTCCCTTGGGCAAGGTTTCACCAGCGCCCATTACAGGCTCTCTTTCTGCACTGCTGGGATGGCAGCCAGCATGATTTGGGTCAGCCTATGCCTATATCGACCAGAGTCAAAAGGACACTATGGTGATGGCGAGTCAATCACAATCTGGACAGGGGTCTGTTGTGGTTCAGACCAACAGCTCTGGTGGTGACAACAAATGCCAGCTCTTTCGGCTGGGGTGCCCACCTGGAAAAGGATCTGGCTCAAGGATCTTGGTCCCAGGTGGAAGTCAGGCGGACCTCGAATCAGAGGGAGCTACTGGCAGTGCAGAGGGCACTAGAGGCCTTCCAGCAAAGAATAAGGGGATGGCACCTTCAAGTAAGGTCAGACAATGCGGCCGTAGTCGCATACATAAACAAGAAGGGGACCAGGAGCCCTGCACTACAGATGATAGCAGGCGAAATTTTCGCTTGGGCCGAATCAAACCTGGCTTCTCTGACAGCAGTACATTTAAAGGGGACGCAGAACTCTCTGGCGGACTTTCTCAGCTGTCAGTGAGTAAAATAGGACGAATGGTCGCTCAACCAGGAAGTGTTCGAGCAGGTTGTGAAGACCTGGGGCAGACCAGAGGTGGATCTGTTCGCCTCAGAAAGCAATAAGAAAGTTGCTCAGTTTTTCTCCCTGCACCTGCTGGATCGAGCCAGGGAAATGGATGCTTTCGCCAATGTATGGCACTTCAACCTTTGCTATGCCTTCCCCCCCCGTAAGGCTTGTTGCGGCGGTCCTCCAGAAATTTCTGACCCAGGAAACGGATTATATTTTGATAGCCCCGTTTTGGCCAAGGAGGGCCTGGTTTGCAGTCCTAAAGAAGTTGGCCATATATCTTCTGATTCCTCTTCCGATGAGGGAGGATATTGTTACACAGGGTCCTATCCGGCATCCTTGGGTAGAGACCCTCAGACTTACAGCGTGGTATCTGAGGAACAGCTGTTAAGGGCTCAATGGTTTTCAGAAAGAGTCATCAAGACCCTCTTAGAATGCCGTAAACCAGTAACTAGGGCTATCTACACAAAGGTCTGGAAGAGGTTCAATTCCCGGTTAGCGGAGCAGGGACAGGTAGAACCAGGAATTCCAGCAGTGTTGGACTTTTTCCAGGCAGGAGTGGAATTGGGTCTTTCTATTAGCACCCTGCAGGTACAGGCTACCGCCTTGAGCGTTTTCCTTCAGGTCTCCCTGCAGCAGGATCATTTTGTAAAGAATTTCTTTAAGGCTCTCTCCAGGTCCAGGCCAGCGAAGGTCAGAGCCTGTCTCCTGGGATCTATCCTTGGTCCTCTGCGCACTTATAAAGTGTCCCTTCGAACCTCTGGAAAAATCTCATATTAAGTGGGTGGTTCTAAAGACAGCTTTTTTTTTTTTTTTTTTTTTTATTGCAATCTCCTCAGCCAGAGTGAGTGAGTTACAGGCACTCTTGATTAGAGAGCCATTTTTGTTGATTTTGGAGGATAGGGTTGTGCTTAAAACAGATCCTAGTTTCCTCCCCAAAGTTTCTTCTACTTTTCATAGAACTCAGGGCATTATCCTGCCAACATTTTACTCCTCCTCAGAGGTCGATGAGGAAGGAGAATTCAGCTTAGTAGACGTCAGGCGTAGCCTTTTAGTTTATTTAGATATCAGCAAAGACTTCAGGAAATTAGAATCTTTGTTTGTGAATTTTGCAGGATCATGCAAAGGATTTAAAGCGTCAAAATCCACCATCGCCAGATGAATAAGGTTGACAGTTTTAGAGGCATACATTGGCAGGGAGGAAAGCACCTCCTAGTTAAGGCACATTCAACTAGGGCGGTTTCAACTTCGTGGGCAGAGAAAGCCGGTGCCACTCCGGAGGAGATCTGCAGAGCAGCGACGTGGTCCAGCTACTCCGCGTTCGCAAAGCATTACCGCTTGGACCTGGTTGCTGACAAACGGGCATTTGGGCGAAAGGTCCTCCAGCAGGTCCCGCCCTAACAGAGTAAGTTTCTTGCTTATCCTCTCAGAGGCTGTCCTGGAAGACGATAAGAGAAAACAGGAGTTAGACTTACCGGTAACCCTTTCTTTTTTTTTAGGAGTCTTCCAGGACAGCCTGGTTTCCCACCCAGATTATGTCTGGTGCAAAAGGGGATATACTAATGTTATGCCAGTGTGTCATGTCTTTCAGAGCCTTCCGACGGTTCTTGTGGAAACTAAAGGAGAAGGCCTGGAGGACCGCCTTTTAACCATTTGGATGAATGTTTTTTTTTTCTGTCCCGGAGGGGGGAGTCCTATATCTCAGAGGCTGTCCCGGAAGACTCCTAGAAAAAGCGTTACTGGTTAGGCCCCTTTCACACGTGCGGACCGTGTCCGTATTTCATCTATACGTTTTCGGATGAAATACGGACATACATGCATCCCTATGGGATAGCGGGTGTCAGCAGATGAACATCCGCTAACACACGATATCATCTGGCCCCGCTATTGTCCGATTCTGCAGACGGAAGAAAATCCTAATTTTTCTATCCATCTGCAGAGCGGATCGGATGAACACGGACAGGCGGTCCGTGTTCATCTGATACCCCATAGGGGAGAGCGGAGATCTGACAGGGCGGTCCCTGCACAGTGTGCAGGGATCGCCCTGTCATCCGCCGGCTCAGCGGGGATCAACAGAGCGATCCCCGCTGAGCAAGCGGATGTTCACGGGTCGGATCAACACGGATCCACAAGTGTGAAAGGGGTCTAAGTCCAACTCCAGTTTTCAGTATGCAGGTATAAAAGATCAGAAGCTGTGGCTTTTTTGGAGATATGGTTAATCTACCTTAGTGGCTTGGTAAGCTTGGAATCCAGAAGCAGCCATGCAATTGCCATTTTCCAAAGAAGCTTACGATGACATCCTCTATTTTTCTGTCAGTACGGGTATCCTTAAAAACCAGTAAAAAAATTAAAGTTGACCCTAAATCTGTATAGCTTTTCTTAAACAGAGGGTACAGCCTTGTACTGTTGGCTTATAAGATGAGTTCTCCAAGAACTGCGTGTTGCTAGGGGACTTGTATGGAAGATAAAGCCGTCATGGGAAAAAAATACTTTATGGTGAAGTCAAAGTAATGTATGTACATACTAAGGAAATACAAAATAATCCTTTTTTATTATAAACAGCATTTTCATAGCATCGTCTTTTAGCGTCTGTGCACAAATAGGCACTTACAGGGGTGTTTAGAGGCAGAAAAAAAAATCACTTGTGCGTTTAAAGAGAGGCGGTTTGGCTGAAAAAAAAAGTCAAATCGCATGTAAATGCACCTGAACACACCTAAGCGCTAGACACTTTTTTTTTTTTTTTTTTTTTCCATTTCAATGGCCAGAATAAAATGATATTCTGCCAGTAATAAATGAACGCCCAAGCGTTTGACACACCTAGAAGCTAAAAAAAATGGCTTAGAAACGCTTTTGAAGCAGTTTTGCTCCTACAAGGAGAATAGTGTTCACAAAAACCCCAGTGTGCGCAAGGCCTTAATGAGTTGTTACAAATGTGTGCTTTTCTAGTCAGGATAATGAAAATATATAAAGGAAATATTTAAAGACTGAAAACCATCAAAAAATTTGGTGAATAGATATCTTGTTTCTGGTCACACCTCACAGTATTGGTAACGCCTAGAAACACCAATGCTGTAGACTGTAGCCCTGCTGACCATTAAGACACTGGTCCCATCCCATCATATACTTGAACCAGGAGAGACCTCTGTCAATGGTAATTAAAGGGAGCTTAGATACTAGAGAATGTAACGCACGATTCCAAGGTATGGGTAAATACATGTATTTTTAAATACAGCAAGTGTACTTCAACTCTTCAATTTTTTATTTTAGCTTTCTGTGTATATTTCTTGCACAGAGGAATGCTTGGAGAGAAATGGTCAGTACTCTTGAGCTAAAAGGGGCTCTATTACATTGCACAATGCAAAATCCTGATATTGGGAGAGCATTGTATCCCTGGAGAGCATTGTAGAGCCTGGTCATAGTTGCATGCCTTCAGGAGGCTGGTCCTTGACCAAACAGCTCTGCTTAAAGGGGTTGTTAAGGCACTGCACACATCCACTGCCAGCCCCTCTGTTAGGATTACATGTTGTGTGTATATACTATATGCCATTTTCTAAAATTGTTCCTATAAATACCGTTTTTCTTATCCCTGATAAGCAGTCATGTGACCGCCCGGGGACTGTCTTTCTCCGCTGTATGTATTACAGAGGGAGGTGCCGAGATCTCCCTCTGACGTCTGCCAAGCGGTCACATGACTTCCCTCTCTAATACAAATATCGGAGGAAGACAGCGCCAGGTGGTCATGTGATCGGGGATAAGAAAGACATTATTTTTTTTTTTTTTTTTTTTTTTATAAGAAGAATATAGTATATACAACATGTAATCCTAGTAGAGGGGCTGGCAGTGATTGGGAGCAGTAATGTTTGAGCTGCTCGGAACTGTGATAGAAGGGGAGGGGCGGACATGGCTCACACACAGAGCTGACAGGCAGGGAGGGGAGGAGGACACAGGAGCAGAGAGGATAGCAGGCTGCTGATGACGGAGGCACGTAAACTGACCACGGTGTCAGGGCTCAGCAGCTCAGTTACATAGGGGAGGGCAGAAACTAGCAGGATCAATCAGGTGTTACAGGGGGCCAAATGACACAGCCCAAGCACTGTGTGCTGTATAACATGCTTTAAAGGAACAGAATCAATATTATTATTATTTTTTGTTTTGGGTTAACAAATGCTTTAACTGTTTTTGAAGAGTGTGGTAAGGTACATGGGCATACTGCAAAGTGATAGAAGCGATTATTGTCTGCTTTCTGATTCTTACTTGTGTGTAATGTTGTGGTTTGACAGGTAGATGTCACCAAAAAGGGACTACCACCATGTGATGCAGTTGTTAACCTTGCCGGAGAGAATGTTCTGAATCCCCTAAGAAGGTGAGAGATGTGCGATCAATATGCATGTCATTTTCTTACTGTTGTAAAATGGTTATATCATGCCAACATGATGATGATGATAATCCTGGGGGTTTTTGTATTTTCTTTTTTCTTTTAATACCAACATCTAAACAGTTTGAACCTTGATGCCACGTACAGACGAGCGGACTTCTCGTCGGACTGAATTCCGAAGGACTTTTCAACAAAGTCCCGACGAAACGGACTTGCCTGCACACGATCCCACCAAAGTCTGATCGTTTCGAACGTAATGACGTACAACTGGACTAGAAAAGGAAGTTCAATAGCTGCCCTTGCGTCGTTTTCGGTCCATCGGACTAGCATACAGATGAACGTTTATTTTCTATAGGAATCAAGTCCGTCGGAAAGATTTGAAACCTGTTCTATTTCTAAGGTCCGTCAGATTTTTCGACAGAAAAGGTCCGATGAAGCCCACACACGATTTGAATGTCCGACGGATTCGTTCAGTGGGACCTTTTCTGCTGGAAAGTCCGCTCATGTGTACGTGGCATAACCCATCTTTAGCAAAAACTGACACTTTAGCTTTTTCACTTACACATAGTTGTTTCCATCATCTTCAATTAATAAAGCTGTCATTGCCTTCTAGCTGGACTTCACAGTAAGGTATGTATTGTACCTTATGAAGAAGCCATCATAGAACTGAGAATTCTGTTTGTAATATCTAAAGCTGATTACACACTAGCAGATTTTCATACAAAAATTCTCAGTGTATTCTATGGCTTGACGAATGTCATTCAAAAGTACGTCAACATTATGTGATGCAGCTTGACAACAACCACTCCGAGTCTAAATTATATGTTTGGATAGCAGTGACTTTTCACAACAAAAATACAAATTGTGAGTACAGAGCTTAACTCAGCTCTCCTAAGGTGATTTTAAGTGGAACTGTGCTGCTGTCTGATCAGCTCCTTTGATGATCACACTGTCTGTTCCATCTTATACCACCACTCTGGGTTGAACCATAAGTTTTTACCATGTAAGTGTGTTTTGTTCAATAACGTGTTACCTCAGTGATTTTATCAATCCTTACGCCCTGTCATTGTGCTTCCTTGTGTCAGTGACTTTTAAGCTAGTGCATAATAGTTTATACTTTTAGCATAACTTAAAGGGTCAGGCCTTTCAAAAATAAAAAAATTTAATTAATGGAAGAATCTATTCAGCTGGCGATATTTTAACAGTAAGATATCGCTGCTATAGTTTCTAAATTTGACCTTTTTCACCTGAGACTTGTGATGTTTTCACCTTTTCATGTGCCATAGTTTTGTTCCTTGAACAAAAACTATTTAAATAAGTGATGTCAGAACTTCTGATCTGCATATTTAGGCAAGGTCAGTGCCTCAAAGTATTGCATTCATACTTTCTCCCATTTTTGGGTGATGTCCGTAATGGTATCTTCCATATTTTCTCGGTTCAGTTTTCCTTTAATGCATATGTTAACAAAGGTGAACTTATCCTTTAAAGAGAAATTTCAGGTATAGATATTTTATATGTGGTTACATTGGTCTAGCTTGACCCAATGTGCAAATATACTATACCTGGCTGATGCCTTGGAAAGCTGGAAATCACTGAAGTAGACACCGCTATTTCAGTGATTCCCAGGGGCATCAGCCAGGTATGAAATATACAAAATTACACTGGTCCAAGCTAGAACAACTAAAATCTGTATAAAATATCTATACCTGGAATTTCTCTTTAACACACCAGCTGGAACACCTACATGTTTATCAATGTTGAGTTAAAATTATTTTATTAGACAAACTCTTCACTTCTTTAAATCGGAGAGTGTATTATTACATTCATGTAGTATTTTTATCATTATTGCAGTAATGTCTTAAACTTTAAGCTTAAAAAGTAGCAAACACAATAATGTTCTTTGTGTCTACCTCAGCGATTTATTTAATTTTAGTTGTGTCTATCTTGTCCCAATATTCCAAATACACGTAAATTATATGTGTTGATAAATGCACGGTGTGATATTATTTTTTTATTTTTTCTTCTTTCTACTAGGTGGACAGAACAGTTTAAACAGGAAGTTATTGCCAGTAGAATTGAAACGACACGTACCCTCAGTGAAGCTATTGCCAAGTCAGAAAGCCCCCCTCGCTCTTGGGTGGTAGTCACTGGAGTGGGTAAATAAGTATATGTTTTTAGTTTACAGCCACCATTTCGTTTACCGCATGTCCATAAACACAATACAGTCAAATGCAATCGCCTTTTGATTTTTCATGTCAGTGCATCTGAAACATACAGGACACTAAGACAGTTTGCTGTGTATTCGCCTTTTCAAACACAAGATGAGAATCAGTAGGTTGTGTCATCTATGAATGGGCATTATGTGAGTTCAGGTTTTATGACTGTCCTTTACAGAGCCTTGAAAAAGTATTCATACCCCTTGAAATTTTCCACATTTTGTCATGTTACATCCAAAAACGTAAATGTATTTTTTGGAGGGTTTTGTGATAGACCAACACAAATTGGCACATAATTGCCAAGACATGGCTGTCCACTTAATCTGACAGGCCGGACAAGGACAGCATTAATCTGAGAAGCAGCCAAGAAGCCCATGGTAACTCTGGAGGAGCTGCAGAGATCCACATCTCAGGTAGAAGAATATGTCCACAGGACGAGTCTGCAAAAGACTTGAGACTGAGGTGGAGGTTCACCTACCAGCAAGACAACGACCCTAAACATACAGCCAGAGCTACAATGGAATGGTTTAGTTCAAAGCATATTCATGTGCTAGAATGGTCCAGTCAAAGCCCAGACCTAAATCCAATTGAGAATCTGTGGCAAGACTTGAGAATTGCTGTTCACAGATGCTCTTCATCCAATCTGACAGAGCTTGAGCTATTTTGCAAAGAAGAATGGGCAAAAATGTCACTGTCTAGATGTGCAAAGCTGGTAGAGACATCCCCAAAAAGACTTGTAGCTGTAATTGCAGTGAAAGGTGGTTCTACAAAGTATTGATTCAGGGGGGCTGAGTACAAATGCACGCCACACTTTTCACATATTTATTTGTAAAAAATGTTGAAAACCATTTATCGTTTTCCTTCCACTTCACAATTATGTGCCACTTAAAATCCCAATAAAATACGTTTACATTTTTGGTTGTAACATGAAAAAATGTGAAAAATTTTCAAGGGGTATGAATACTTTTTCATGGCACCATAGCCATTTACTTCCTCTGTTGACCCTAAGAAAGCAGTGCATTGGGCACAATGGCAGCATTGCAGTGCTGTTTTTAGTGAAACAGTGGTGTAGAAACCTCTCATTGACCAGGTCTTCTAGAATCCTTGGCAAATCTGATCTTCTGTACTTTGTTTACAGGGTATTATCCTCCAAATCAGACACAACAGTATACAGAGAATAGCCCTGGAGGAGATGCCGACTTTCTCTCTCGTCTGGTAAAGGATTGGGAGGGTGTAGCAGAGCCTCCACTAGTTGATGGCAAATCGGTGACACAGCTGACAAAAGTGCGATCAGGTATGTAAACAGAAGTTTCTAAAATACACCAAATACACCAAGTCAGTAAAGTTAATCTTGGAAAGCATCATTTGTCTGTAAGTAAACTGTACTCCTATTTGGAAAAAATTTAAATTCTGTTAAACTCCATTTTGTACCTAAATGTGATAAGCTAAATAAAAGCTTATCTTAACCTTTTGGTTATCAGAAAGGAATACTAAAAAAGTATACATAAAGTTTTTTTATTTTGAGTGGGGAATGGTTAAAACCCCTAGTAGGGAAGGTAAATCTGCCCAGTAGGGACACCGCAATAAAAATCGGTGGATTTAAGTTTTCTTCACTCTATCCAAAACTAAATACAGAACAAAAATCAAATTTTGAGATGACAATACAAAATAAACGCCCTGACAAACTACAGGTTAAATAAAAACCTACAATGAGTGTTCTCAGATAATGTAGATTATTTTTGTCTTCCACATCTGACATTCAAATCAGAATTTTGTTACTTTTAGCCCAGGTTCACACTGAGCTGCGGGAATGATTTCACTCCCGCATGTAAGTCCCGATTTTGGCCACGATTTCAAAGACATCTGTGCAGATTTCTGCACAGATTTCAATATAAATCGCAGCCTGAAATTGCAAAAAGTAGTACAGAAACTACTTTTTGAAATCGGTGTAGCGCCGCAAATGCAGCATCTATGAACAATTGGTGCGCTAATATCAACCTTTGACAAATGCACAGTGCCACCTGATATACATGAAAGAAGTGACCGTGTATACCAAAAAGTGAACCAAAAATAATAAATCCATTAATAAAAATACAATATCAATCTTTATGTCGGAATATAATAATCCAATAGTGAAGACCTCCTGTGCAATACCCAGTCACCTTCCAATAAACTAAACGCAGAAAGTCTCTGTAATTCTCACATACATATGACGATCAGATTGACTCCAATCTCTGGTGAACGCAGTGGGGATCTTCAAACCCTTTTGCATGTCCGTAATCCTCAATACAAACTAATCCTTTCACCATGGATGCTGGTTCTCAAAAAAAGAATAAATAATAGCGCAATATTGCTGAAAATAACTGAGCTGTGCAAGCCTAAGATGGATACACTCACATGTGTCCAGGTAAAACTCACAGCACCTCCGTGTATCTCAACATTGGGGTGACGTCAATGGCTCCACCTCCCGACGCATTGCGTCACAGGTCACGTGACTTTTTCAAGGGGTGATTCCCTTGAAAAAGTCACGTGACCTGTGACACAACACGTCAGGAGGAGCCAGTGACGTCACCCCAGTGTTGAGATACACGGAGGCGTTGTGAGGAGGAGTAGGCCTATAAGCCTGACTGTTACTGTGCTTGTTTTAACTGGGCACAGGTAAGGCCTTTCCCTTGTGTCTGGGAACAAATAGCCCAGAAGCTTCAGCTAGACCAATGTACACAGCTTCACTGTAACTCAGATGCTGTGGTTATTGCAAAACTATCTTACCAACCTCTCGCTATACGCCCTAATATAGTACATCAATATGGGTGAATCTAGTGAAGAGGTGTGACCTGTTAGACACAGAGTCTCTTACAGGTTGTTCCTGCCACTAAACATTCCTAAAGAGCTAATTGGAAGGATTGTGAAGTGGTTGAAGATGGTTAATTTAGAGTTTTTTTGCTCTTAAAAGCCTGCCTCCTAAATTTTTCCCATAGGGTGGGGAGGCATAGCAAGGGGTGCCCTTGTGAACATATTATCCTTGTGTGGGTTGCTTGTTATGTGTAACATCCCAACATTTTCAAACCTATTATTTCCCCCTTACACTGCTGCTATATCTATCAGTGTGTAAGAGTTAATCAAGACCTCTTGTAGTTTGAGCTACAGCCCACCCGTTGGCTGAACGAGAAGCATAAAATGCTATCCTGCAACCCTTAATTGATGGGTTCCTGGTGCAAACCTCTATACTAGAGCTACATAGATTAGCCTGTATTTAGTGTGAAGCCCTACAGGTATCTGATTGCCTCCAGGCTAAAGCCTCGTACACACGATCAGATTGTTGGCAGGGGATTGTCTGTTGACAGACTGTTGGCCTAAAATCTGACCGTTTGTATGCTCCTTCTGACAATTGTTGTCCAACTTTCAGCCAACAAATGTTGGATGGCAGGCTAGTAAACAGGCGGACAACGATCTGTTGTCAGATTTTCGTATCGTCAGTATACAAGTCCGTCACACAAAAGTTGAAAGTACAAACACGCACGCTCAGAATCGATGCTCACCAAACACGAAATTAGCAGAAGGTGCTCAAAGGGTGGCGCTCAAGAGATGAAATTCCTCGTAGTACGTCACGGTGTTCGTGTTTGTTGGCCAACAATTGTATACCCTTAGTATGCAAGACAAGTTCCTGGCACATGGCCTTTGGACAAAAATCAGACGCTCGGTTGGCCAACAATCGGATCATGTGTACGAGGCTTTAGATTGTGATCACCTCTTCCTGAGGATAAATTAATTGATCTCTGGGTCTGTGTCCGTTAAGACCTTCGATTCTTGGGAGGCTTGGACTCGCTCCCACCTGTGTGTGGGCTAACTACACCTACTCATACTTATGCAGTAGTAGGGTAACAGCTACCACTACTGTGGTATAGTCATACACCTCAGACCACCATTATTTGGAACTACCCTATTGCTTCACTGGTGGGTGTGAAGGGTTAGTATCTGGAGTTCAGGCCATGCCTAGGCTAGATTATGCTTGTCTGGCCACACATCAGAAACTCGCAACGTGGAAGTTTGTGTATTTTTCTGGTTTTGCTGCTCATCAGAAATGCACAACAATTAGTTGTCTGTGTCCTTTTTTCTGTTTGACTGTGCATGGTTGAGCATCAGAAATACACAACATTGGAAATTTGTTTTGTGTCTTTTCTGTTATATGATTATCTTATGGCTCTCTAGAAATGCACAACATTGAATTATTATTAGTGACATTTCTGTGGGTTGTGTGTTGCTAATCAGAAATGTTGAAGTGTGTTGGTGTCATTCTCTGCCGGTTATATGACTGTACCTGGTCCAGCACCAGGCATACAAAACACTGTAGGTCGCATGTGTCTTTTTCTGTTGTCATACTGGCTATACGACTGCACTTTCTTGATCATCAGAAATACACAACATGAGTTAGTACGGTCCTATAAACAACAGAACTGATACTATGTTCAGTATCAGGAATACACAACAGTGAAAGGTGTCTGTGTCGTCTCTGTTTTTCATCTTGGTTGCTCATAAAAACTTCACATTGACGTTTCTTAGTGTCCTTTCTGTTGAATGTGTAAACGTACCTTGTTGAGCATCAGAAGCACACATTTGAAGTTTGTGTCCTTTCTCTTTGCTTAAGTTATATGAAGGTGTCTTAATACGCATTAGAAATACACGACATTTTAAGTTTTGTTTCTGTCTTCTCTGCTCTACAGGTGACTAGTCGTACATCAGAAAATGCAACAGTGAAGACAGGGTGTGTCTTCCTGTTTTTGTATCCCTTATAAAGCTTGAGTTTGCTGCACTTCAGAAATGCAAAATTTATGGCCTGTATATCTGTGATGTTTTATATATTTTTTTTGTCACTTTTATTTCAGACCTTATTTTCCATGCACATGGAGGGAACAGGAGTTTTGACTGCAAAAAACTCCAGATGTCCAAAAATTGAGTCCCTTTACATTCAGGAATGCCAGAGGCATTCCCTGGGCTTTTGAACCCAGTAGTGTTATAGGACACTGGAAGAGGGTCATAAAATCACCTATCATTTTTTTAGTAAGAACTTAGGAGTTATGTTCATAGGAGTATTATGGCTTGAAGATGCAGCATCAGAACTTATCTGACCTGTTTACCCAATTCAATAAGTTTATGGCTCGGTAGGTATGCTTCGTGTCACCCCCTTGGATGAACTGGATGTAGCTAGCCAATATGAGTCTTCTACTCCTACTATAGACTTAATCCCCTGTAGTAGGGATCTGCTTAATTTAACACTCAAACCAGAAGTTGGGTATGCTTGGCTACGTGCCTGTCCAGTTCTCTGAGCCCAGGGAATAAGCTTCCCTTAATCTATTATCCTTAAGTGAGTTTTTCCTTTTGACCATAGCTATGGCAAATAAATAAAAGGGGACCTGCAAGGATTGTCTGTCAGGGAGCCCTTTTCTAAATCATTCTCCTGAACAGACTAGTGGTTTAAAACCAGATCCTCTTTGTTGACCAAATTATTTCCTTGTTTCACAGAACAAGTCTCTGATTAGTCTTTTTAGTGGTCCTAAGAAGCAGTTACAGACATGATAGACCACGATTGCTAGAAGGTTGAGACGGTCAATCCTTCTAACTTACAAAATTCACAGGCTCTCAGATTCCATCTTTAAGAGACCATTCCACCTAGATCCTGCATCCGAAGAGAAGGCAGGGACTTCTGTGCCATAGACCTGCAAATCAGTTACATGATCCAGCTAGAATACCTTCATCGTGCACTATAGAGTGGAGGTAAAACTCAGTTCAAAACCTGGCATTTGTCAGAAAGGCCTTGCAGGCAGGGGTCCCACCCTAAGGTAGGCCTGTGGTTACTTTATTATCCTCTCAGGTGTGACGTCCTGGAAGGTGATAGGAGAAAATCTACATTAGACTTACCTGTAACGGTATTTCTACGAACCTTCTGGGGACGGCAGGATTACTTCCAACCCATTGGAGGAGGGAAAATTGTTGAACACTAGGTGGTGAGTACTAGGGGTGCTGAAATTAATCGTTGCATCGATGCATCGCGATTCGGGTGTCCCCGATGCGGCATCGATGCATAAAACCCCGAAAATCGATGTTTGGTGACGTCATTAGTAGCCCCGCCCCTCCCGGGAGAAAATTTTTAAACCGTCTTTATTTTAATAAATATATTACAAAGGATGGTGTGCCCCCGCTGTATGTGCTTTTTTAAAAAACAATGTCACTTCATACCGAACTTCGCCGGTATACGATCATGTGACTCCCGGCTCGCCCCTCTCCGCTCTTTTCTTCGCTCTCCGCTTCCGCCTCCTGAGTCCTGACGTCAGCGGGGATTTCTCAGTCCCGCCCGCCTCTCTTCTGATACGATAACTATAGTCAGCGGGCGGGACTGAGAATTCCCCGCTGACGTCAGGACTCAGGAGACACGTGAGCGGAGAGGGAAGAGGAGAGCGGAGAGGGGCGGGACGGCCGGGAGTCACATGATCGTATACCGGCAAAATTTGGTATGAAGTGACATCGTTTTTTAAAAGCACATACAGCGGGGGCACACCATCCTTTGTAATATATTTATTAAAAGAAAGTAATTGGGGGGGGGTCAGTGATGGCTGCGTTTGGCGGGCACAGGTGGCTGCGTTTGGGCACAGGTGGCTGCGTTTGGGCACAGGTGGCTGCGTTTGGGCACAGGTGGCTGCGTTTTGGCGGGCACAGGTGGCTGCGTTTTGGCACAGGTGGCTGCGTTTTGGCACAGGTGGCTGAGTTTGGCGGGCACAAGTGGCTGCGTTTGGGCACAAGTGGCTGCGTTTGGGCACAGGTGGCTGAGTTTGGCGGGCACAAGTGGCTGCGTTTTGGCACAGGTGGCTAAGTTTGGTGGGCACAAGTGACTGCGTTTTGGCACAGGTGGCTGCGTTTTGGCACAGGTGGCTGCGTTTTGGCACAGGTGGCTGCGTTTTGGCACAGGTGGCTGAGTTTGGGCACAGGTGGCTAAGTTTGGTGGGCACAGGTGGCTGAGTTTGGGCACAGGTGGCTGAGTTTGGCGGGCACAAGTGGCTGCGTTTGGGCACAAGTGGCTGCGTTTGGGCACAAGTGGCTGCGTTTGGGCACAGTGGCTGCGTTTGGGCACAGTGGCTGCATTTGATGGGCACAGGTGGCTGCGTTTGACGGGCACAAGTGGCTGCGTTTGACGGGCACAGATGGCTGCGTTTGACGGGGGAGGTTCAGTATTTTTCAGTTTGTTTGCGCCCCCCCAAAAAATTTTGAGCACCAGCCGCCACTGGTCAGCACAGAGACAGTACAGGGAACTTCACAGGGCTGTTTGTCATCTGTGGATTCTATCCCTTTTGACCTCCCAGCAGCAGTGTGTGTGAATCTCTGTACCCTGTAGTGCACCGGATTAGTGCACTTTTTTAGGGAGTGAGGTTATTTTTAATTCAAAGCGGAGTTCCAGTCAATTTTTTGTTTATTAGAAGTCAGCAGCTACAAAAAAAGTGCATCTTCTGACTTTTAATAAAAAGACACTCACCTGTCCCACAATCCAGCGACGTGGCCACCCAAACCCTCCCTTCTTTCCCCCACCTGTCCACAGCGCTGGCAATACTACTGTGGGCATCCGGCTGTGACAGCTTGCAGCTTCACAGCCGGGTGCGCATGTCTCACTGCGCTGTCCTGCATAGCCGGGCAATCTTTTGGGAACTGTGATGTGTCCTAGAAGATTGCAGGGTGGAAGGGCCACCTAGGCGGCCCAAGCGGAAGTGGGAGCTCGTCGGTAATCGTGATGCATCGCGGAATCGAATCGAATCGTTGACCAGATAATCGTAATCGAATCGAATCGTGAGACCAGTGAAGATGCGCAGCCCTAGTGAGTACCTAGGAGGAATGATTTCCCTTGTTAACTGGTTTTAGGAGTACTTTATTAAAAACTGAGGAGCAAGGGGAAGGGTGGGGACTTATAACAAGCTATCAATTGATTGTGTTTCCTGTAGGGAGGTGCCCCTCATCTCTCGGGTGTGCCATCCTGGAAGGTTCGTAGAAATACCGTTACGTCTAACGTAGGTTTTCAGACGTTCTCCATCCAATTTGACAGAACTTAAGCTATTTTGCAAAAAAGAATGGGCAAAAATGTCACCGTCTAGATGTGTAAAGCCGGTAGAGACATGCCCAAAAAGACTTGCAGCTGTAATTGCACCGAAAGGTGGTTCAACAAAGTATTGACTCAGGGGGGCTGAATACAAATGCATGCCACACTTTCCAGAGATTTATTTGTAAAAAATGTTGAAAACCATTTATCATTTTCCTTCCACGTCACAATTATGTGGTGCTTTGTGTTGGTCTATCACATAAAATCCCAATAAAATACATTTACATTTTTGGTTGTAACATGCCAAAACGTGGAAAATTTCAAGAGGTATGAATACTTTTTCAAGGCACTGTATATTGTATTTAAAAGGGCAAGAAAAAAAAAGTTGTTTTAGAAGTCTTAAATAATACTATAATAATAATACTTATACTATAATTGTAGTCCCATTTTAAGATAATTTGATATGTAATAGATGTGTGTTTTCATAAAACAAGTTTGATCTAAAAAAAAAAAAGTTAGACCTTAGAAATGTGCAGACTTGTACAAGACAAAAAAAAAGCACACTAACACAAAACTGTGTGCAGTATACCTTATTAACAGCAGATGACACTGTCCCCCTGCATATTATCATTTTATCACATTACTAGATGTTTACTATGAGAAAACATTTTAAATCTTTTTTTAAATTATGATGAGTTTTTAAAATCTCTCAAGACAATGCATCCTATTTAAATACCATTTTCGAAGCTTAAGTAGCATTGTTGTTTGGCTTATGGTAATAAGTGATAATTAATTTTATTAAAACACACAATTTATCTGCTTGCTATTTTTTACTTCATTTATCTTTATGCCCTGGACTCTCTGAGATTCTAAACCGAAGTTTTGATGAGAAATGTTCACTCTCGTTTGGCTCCTGGTTATACTGATAACCAGCCATCAGACTGAGATTGTTGTCAGTTGATTGAGTACTGCTTATTCATGTGTATAATATATATATATAAATTATTTTTTTTTTGTTTACAAGGTGTTGTGCTCGGTCGCAATGGGGGTGCCCTTCCCACCATGCTGTGGCCTTTCCGGTTGTGTCTTGGTGGTACTGTGGGTTCTGGAAGGCAGCCATTCCCTTGGATTCACATTGATGACCTATGCAGATTGTTATGTCACACAGTCGAGCAAGAAGAAGGTGTTGGTGGAGTTCTGAATGCAGTGTCTCCCTCCTCAGTCAACGATACTAATGCTGATTTCACTCGAGCCCTGGGTAAGGCATTGAGGCGTCCTGCATTGTTCTTCACACCAGCCTTTGCTGTGCAGCTGCTACTGGGAAACGATAGAGCTCCAATGTTGCTCGAAGGGCAGAGAGTTGTCCCAGAGAGGACTCTACAAAGTGGATTTACCTTCCTATATCCAGATCTTGACTCTGCACTTGCTGAACTCCTGAGCTGAAAGAATATTTACATTTGTTGATTAAACAGTCATACTGTGCAATATCGAATCTCTGGCTTGTCATCACAAATTTATTAAAAAGGGAGCTGTACTGTGCATATAAAGGGTGGCTAGTTGCTTTACATGACTTGAGATCACATTTTTACTTCTCTAGGTCTATGTCCTTTCTTGGTTATTTCGGAGACTGTCAGCTGGCTATTGCCCTCTAATTCCCTGCGCAAAGAAGCGAAGCTTGTGTTCCCGAAACTGCTGCTGATTGGTCACTGGCAATTAGCAAGGGCCTGCCACCCTGAACAAAGAATAGGTTTAATTAGTGGTAAACCCTAACCTCAAAACATTCAGTTTGCTAAAGTACTGTGTATCAGACGTAATTGCGTTTTTTTTTTTTTTTTGGTTTTGTTTTGTTTTTGTTTTTTTTAAGAGAAGAAAGGCTATATAAAAAAAAAACTCCATCTAGGTCGATGCTGCATTTGAGCCCCGCTGCCTCTGCAGTGAGAACTGAGCAATTAAACACCACTGATCACCCAGTTTCCCCCTCCGCTCTGAGCAGTGAGCCATGATTATCAGTCATCGGCTCTCTGCTCTGCCCCTCCAGCACTCCATGTACTGGGCTGGGAAGGGGAGGGAGTGGCTGGCTCAGTCTCCCAAAGGCGCAGCTGAGATGCTGAACCAGCTGCCGATCCATGCATCTGGGTGAATCCCAACTGTAAAGTTGGGATCTTTTCCCAGCCTGGACCTGCTGAGTGACATTTGCTAACAGCGGGCTTTAGCTGAAAATTTGTCACAGGTATGCATATACTATAGAAGTATAGCCAAAAAAGCTTTTTTGGCTATACTTCTGATTTAGAAAAAAAAAATTTACTTTTTGTTTTAATTTTTTTTTTTTTTTTCTGCAACTCAGTGCTGCTCATCTTCTCCAGTCTCCAGCATTCACTTTCTGTTTTCATGAATGCACTGCAGTGGGGCTACATATCAAGAGCATTGGCACAGATGTGCATAGTCTCCACCAGAAGCACTTGTGACAGGGGAATGATGTATTGGAGCTATTAGAAGACAGGGATGGAGCAAATATTACTTTATAACAGGATATGCCTGAAAAAATTTACTTTCTTGACAAGTTTCCCAGGTATTATTTTATTAAAAGCTGCAGATTTAAAAAAGATGTCACCAGAAAAAAAATGAGGTTTGCGAGCGTCGAACTGGAAGATACCTTTAACTTTAAAATTTGAGATTCCTACCCTGTGCCACTTTATCCAAAACAAATGAAAAAATAGCCTAGAGTTGGCCTTCAGCTGTATTCTGCAAGACGTATGTAATTTATATTGTAGTCAATGTCTGCTAAAGCAGTAATTGTATTTCCTTTAAAAATATTATTTCTACAATTAATCCTATGTCTGGTTAAAAAAGGGCGAGTTGGCTTCCATGTTCATTCCAGCTCTTTACATACTGAGTGCATTCTGGCTTTCTTTGTCTGACAATGTGTGTGTTTGTACATGTTTATTACTTAAATAAAATATGTAAATTCATAACTCCTCTTTTCATCCCATGTACTCCTTCAATTAGGCCCATAATTATGAAATCACAATCACACATTGTCAATGATAGAATAAATATTTTACTTTCAGGAGGCACTATTGCACCATTGTGATAATTTGATAACTACATTACAGATGAAATAACATTGCTGTCCGTATAGTGGAATGGAATACCATTTCTCCATTTTCCCAAATTATTAATGTAGCTTCACTAAACTACTTCCTGCACAAATCATTTCTAATCAAGGCTGCCAAGTGGAATGGTGTAACCTGTTTATTATCCATAAAACACACTGGAGACTGTTTTCAATAGCCTAATTGAACATTGGCCAAATTTGGTTACAAAGAGAAGTCAAATAGAAGAAGCTGACTTCACTGTCTTTTTGCCAGGTATTGCTTGCCATGTGTATTTTCACAAAAAGTAAAGCAATTGTAGCCTTGCTAGTGGATTTACAACACAGTTGTGTACTGTTAGTGCAGATAAAGTATTACCAACATTTATTTATTCGGGACAAGCTTTCAAATTCTGCTGTTTTCTCAGCTGTATTGTCATAGAGCAAAATAAAAATAAAAAATGTCCCCCCAGCTTAACACAACTCGTAAATAGGTGTTTGTAAAATCTATTGCACATGGCTTTGCAAATACTGTATAGCAGAGCTGGGTAAATTGTGGCCCCCAAGGCCCCATCGGGCCCTTTTGGCTGTCTCTATCTGGCCCTCACTGCCGCCACTGTCAGCATGCCTGTCTGAACCTGTCAGCTTGCATACTGACAGATGTCCATGTGGGGAGCTTCAAGAACTGAAAGTAGAGAGCCTGAGGAGCTGAATGGTACAGTAGTGAGACTCAGTTCTGGTGGGAGAGCATTGCCTAGAAGACATCTTGATTCTCTCCTTCCACTGTGCTACCTGGCTAAGTTCTTCCAGTGTAAGGCCCTTTTTACACATGCGGACCAACGCCGTTCTTTTCATAAGTTCAGTCACGTCAAAATGGATGAAGTAGTCATCAGTTTTTCATCAGCTGCTCATCCATTTCTCATCAGTTTTTTTTTTTTTTTTTTCTTTACATCCACTACCAATGCAAAAACGGATGAAGAATGGACCGTGTCAGTTTACATCCGTCTTTCGTCCAATTCGGTTTTTTAACAGAAGAAAAATAGAGCTTTGATCCATTTCAAAAAACAGATGTTGACGGATACGAATGTAAATTGATGTACATTGTAAAGCGCTGCGTAAACTGTTGGCGCTATATAAATTATGTATAATAAATAGATGTTTATGACGAGTGGTGCCGCTTGTCAAACACTGCAGCCCAAGTTAAGAATGCCGCGGCCGCAAAGCATCGAAGCCATGGCATGTGAACAGCCCTGTCCAGCTGTTATTTTACAGTATGGGTGGAGGGCCGTAAAACTGTGGTACAGCAGTTGTATCTTTTATTCCTAATGCCAGGTGTTTTGTTTACTATATGTTTATGTAATTACGGACCTTCCCAAGTCCAAAAAAAATAGTACCAGTTTCTCATGTGGCCCCTTGGAAAAATTATTGCCCACCCCTGCTGTATAGTGTTTATCAAAAATTGTGATTAGTGAAGGTAAAAATAAAGAATTCTTCTATGACAATGGGCAGTGCTATATTGTCAGAAACAGAACGCCAGAAATAGCAGAAGATACCAAAGAAAAAAACAATCATAAAATAGCCAGCAGGATTTTTCTCCTGGATGTGACTGTTCCCTTTTAGCTTTCTTTAAAAGGTGTTAGATTGTAAAGCATGTGGCAATGCACCATGCTTTGCAGAAATTGCAACAGTGACAGAATGAAGGTGTCAGCAGTTGGTGCTATTGTCAGCTGTGTTACAGTAAAAGTCCAGATTTGCAATTAAATTTAGTTGCCCATATTTACTGCTGCTTTAGCTACTGATTTCTTTTGGCTTCCACGAAAGGTAATGGCTGTCTACACATTTTATTCATCAGTTTTAAATGTCCCAGGTTTACTTTATTGGAAAATCCGATTTTCGTTTCCAATAGTTTTTTATTGCTAAATTTCAAGTAATGCATATCAAACAAATACAAATGTTTTAATTGAGAGACTGATTATCCATCTAGATCAACCAATGATCACAAAAAAATCAGCAGAAGGACTGAGAGTAGGCCCTTTACACCTACCCCCCCCTTAAATAGAAGAATTCCCAGGCTCCAGATAACCAGTCTTGGGGTGTAGTCGAAGAAGAAGGGGAAAAAAGGAAAAGTAAAGAGTAAGCAGGGTGTTTGGTGCGATGATAATACTCTAAACTTGAACTCCAGAAACGCCTTCAGGCTCTACAGATGCCCTACCAAGTGGTTAATCCAAGGCTCCCAAATCTTTTCAAACTGTGAAATTTTATCATTGAGGATAGCTGAGAGTTTCTCATTGATCATTATCCAGGAAAGCTTGTCCTTAATCAAACAGGTCAAATGGTATCACAGGGGAGATTTCTACATCTTAGCTATCGCGATGCAGGCCACCAAAAACACAAGAGGTCAGTTTCCTCACGCACAGCAGAGCTAAATTGGGCAGCCCAGTACTGCCTCTTTTGTATTCTTTTGAAGGTCTGTGCCCATTCATGAGTAGAGAAAATTGTAGACCCGAATCCAGAATCTAAGGACTTTTGGGCATTCTCGCCAAATATGGAGGAACCATCCTGGGAACTGCCTCTAAAGCAAAGCAGTGTGGAGAGGCTCCCGGGATGTAGGAGGCCAATCTCATTGGGATCATATACCATCAAAGTAGCACTTTGTAATTTGCCTCTATAAAGAAAGTATTAATATATGTTCTGGATGTATTCCCCGCTAGTTTGTGCCAATCCTCAAGATCCAACTCCACTTGCAGGTCTTGTTCCCATTTTAGACAGCCAGATTTTCTAAGGTTTTGTTATACTTACCTAGGAGCTCTGCTTGCAAACAAAGACACACTGATGACTATAGCAGGGTTGCCAGCAGCAATGAGCTTAATGTATTCAAGTTCAGTTTGAGGCAGGTTCAGCAAATATTGCTTCACATAATTTCAGGTGCCGAATCATAACCCCACTGAAATTAATGGGAGACAAATGTTAAACCGTGATGTGCATTTTCTAAGCTAATAGCCAAGGGTTTGTCAAATAAATGAAACGGGGGGGGGGGGGGTTGCCCTGGGGAACTTGTACCAAAGCAAAAAAGTTCTATTTTTTGGAGAACATACTTAAATTATGCGTTTTAAGCATTCAATTTTTTTTTCTAAATAACATGGCTAAGGATGCCCTTAATATGCCTGTAAAGTGGCACATCTCTATTGATGTTTACAACCTACTACAGCAAAAGTGTCGTTTACAGGAAGAATGTTGTTTCAATTTAAATGACCGCAAACAGCCATGGGTTTCTCTGATCTATACCCTTATCCTAGATGAGGGTCTGGTATAGGTGTTAATATGGGACCTTCACGCAAAAAATTGGGTTCCACCTAAAAAATACATACCAGACTCCCTATCCTTGATGAGGACCTGGTATGGATGCTAAGGCAGACCCCAACATGCTCCCCCAAATTCCATACCAGACCCAAAGAAATCCCTGCCCCATTGTTTATATTTCACTGTCAACTGTCGAGTTCTCTAACAGCTGAAGGGGCAGGCAGGAAACAGACATAGTTGTTAGGACTCCAGCTTTTTACAACCAGCCTGGGGCAAAGCAGTGACATTTAGCAACAGTAGTAATACTGTTGATAATTATTTCACCTCCCTCTTGTGCTTGAGTTATGACTTGACCAAACACCAATTTAGTTTGGCTGTTTGACAAACCTTCATGCCAGCAGCTAATCCCTAGTCACCAGCACCTGGGTGATCATATCCAGTCCCCAGAGAGCCACATCTACATGCAGCCTGCAGTGTTTTGGACTGGCTAGCCACCTGGAGCACTCGCAGAGCCCAAAGTGTCAGGTACACGAGTTTGCTGATGTATTGGCTACACATTCGTGTATGGCTAATTGTACTTCCTCTACAACTGTGCCAAACGAGAAATAGAGAGCTAAAATTGGAGTTCCACCCAAAAGTGGAACTTGCGCTTATCTGATTCCCCCTGCCCCTTCCGGGGCCACATTTGGCACCTTTCGGGGGGGGGGGCAGACACCACTTCCGGGAGACAGGGCCGCAGCGAAGTACGTCAGCAGCTTGGCCCTCCTCCCCTTCTGTCGGGCCAGTGAAAGAGTGCCTGCTTTGCGCGTGTGCAGTAGGGGCTCGGCTGTGAAGTCGAAGGGCTACACTGCTGGGTTCCCTTACCGGCAATGGTGGTAGAAGCACCCGATCAGCTGATGGAACACTTTAGCTGCGGTGCCAACATCGCTGGACTCCAGGACAGGTAAGTGTCCTACTATGAAAAGTCAGCAGCTACAGTATGTGTAGCTGCTGACTTTTAATTTTTAAAGATGCGGACGGACCTCCGCTTTAAGAGTGTAAGAAAATACTAATTAATGTGAGTGTAAAGTGGGGTACACAGTATAAGAAAATTTGGTGAAAGATTATCCGGTTTTCCTTGATGTTTGACAGCAAGTCGGAACCCGAGGATAGAAAATTCTTGTATGACAAAGGCTTTTTTTTTTGTTGTTCCTGTTAATGCGCAGTCTTTCCTATCTGATATTTCTTGTACGAAAGCAGTACACATTAACCACATAAGGATCACCCGCCGTCATTATACGTCACTACTTTGATGATAAATACTGTTGTTATGACAGCAGCTAGCTGCCATAACACTGGCATTTTTAAAAACGGGCGGTGATCCTCTTTCATATAAAAGTGGATTTGCTGCGAGATTACTTTTATCGGGGGTGGGACAGGGTCGTCGTCATCCGCCCCCGCACAAGCCAACCCCCCGCCGCGCTCCGGAAGCGGCGAAGATGATCGGGTCCTTTCCCCTCACTTCCTGGTTGCCGAGTGAGGGAAAGATGGCCCTGGCTCAGTTCCATAGAACTGGAGGGCAGAAGCGACATCAAACATCACTTCTGCCCAATGTTCTTAAAGGGGTTGGTTAAAAAAAAAAAAAAAAATTACATTTAAATTTTTTTTTTTTTTTTTTTTTATTGCAATGTAGTGTAAATATGAGATCTGAGGTCTTTTTGACCCCAGATCTCATATTTAAGAGGTCCTTTCATGCTTTTTTTTTTTCTATTACAAGGGATGTTTACATTCCTTGTAATAGGAATAAGAGTGACCCAAACTTTTTTTTTTTAAAAGGACAGTGTGAAAAGAAAAAGTAAAAATAAGAAAAAAAAAAATAAAGTGGCCCATCCCGCCGAGCTCATGCACAGAAGCGAATGCATACATAAGTCGTGCCCGCAAATGAAAACAGTGTTTAAACCACACATGTGAGGTATCACCGTGATCGTTAGAGCGAGAGCAATAATTCTAGCACTAGACCTCCTCTGTAACTAAACATGTAACCTGTAGAAATTTTAAAACGTCGCCTAGGGAGATTTTAAAGGGTAAAAGTTTGTCACCATTCCACAAGCAGGGACAATTCTGAAGCGTGACATGTTGGGTATTAATTTACTCTGCGTAACATTATCTTAGAAAATATAAAAAAAAAAATGGGCTAACTTTACTGTTGTCTTATTTTTTAAGTAAAAAAAAGTGTATTTTTTCCTAAAAAAAAGTGCGCTTGTAAGACCGATGCGCAAATACGGTGTGACATAAAGTATTGCAACAACTGCCATTTTATTCTATAGGGGGTTAGAAAAAAATATATATAATGTTTGGGGGTTCTAAGTAATTTCCTAGCAAAAAAAATGATTTTAACTTGTAAAAGCTGAGTCTGAAAAATAGGACCGGTCCTTTAGTGGTTAAACAAAAATCATCCATTCTGTTCACTTATGACAAAAGTGTTTGTCCCTTTGGAAATTTTCGTTTGCAAAATCAGAATCCGATGTCAAAAGTTGTGTAAACCCTATACGAAAATCGAAAACTGCTCCCTGCAATTACTGTATTATAGCCATCTGAATCCCAGGGTTCAAATGGCACCTGGACTCGACAGTTGTGTTTTAAAGAGGCAGTGACGTGATGTGTTGGCTAGGTTGGAGCAGATCTAGCCAGCAATGGGTTACCATTATTACTACTGTTAGAAGTGATCTATTTCTATAGAGCTGGGTGCGAAGAGGGTCAGGTCTCCCATGGCCTGATCCTTACTATACTTAAATTCAAGGGCATGTTTACTGGGTCAGGTAATTAGCATTTTAAGAAGGTAAGGTCAGCATTAACAACCTACATTGTTCAGGGTTTTTTCTCAGTTTTCTGGGTGTTACTCCTACAATTTAGTATATTCACTTGTTGCTTGTTCATTGTCCCTGGTGCACAGAACATGCTTTAACCAAAATGAGAATTCATGTATTTTAGATCTCATACTAAAATATCTAGAGGCCAAGGGCACTTTCATGCCTGTAGTTGGCATTGATATCCAGTCCACTAAACAGATAATCACAATTCACACAGAATGCTTTGTAAACTAGTAAAGGGATTGACCTGCTTAGAAGCTGTGGTATTTCTTAGCAATGTGTTAATGTGCCTGTGTGGCTGTGAGATTTTTTTTAATCAAGCAGTGATTAGAGGAAGGCGTCCAAACCCTGCTCTTGAGGATTTTGTACATGAGATAAATAAAGCAAAGGTTTTCACTAAATAAGACTTTTAAGAGGGCTATCGTCAGTCTGAGTTAACCCCAGTTTCTAGAGTCATAAACGACTAATGTTTTCAATAATCGAGGCCCCTGAGCATTACTAGAGTGCTTAAGGCTCAATTCACATTAATGAGTTTTTTGATGCATTTTGTAGAAATGCAGGGAATTTTTTTTAACATGGGTTCCTATGGAACATGTTCACATTAATTCATTTTTGTGCCTCTGTTTTTGGAAAGGTTCGGGGACTTTTTTTTTTCGCAAAATGCAGTGTTTTGCATGTAATAGACTTCAATGGACCCACATCCAAAACGCAAATACCGCATTTTTGCCACGATTTACGTTTTTTTACACTGTATATAGCTGGTTGCTAAGAAGAGGGCCAGGAAGCCGGCCGCTGCGTCCTTAACAACGATGAGTCATCAGCTGTCAGCAGGTTTCCCCGCTGACAGCTGAATGTAAAAAAAAAAAGAATTGCCGGCTAAAAAAAAAAAACATTCAAAAAACAGCGTGGGGGTCCCCCCTAGGTCCATACCAGGCCTTTGGGTATACTATGGATTTGGAGGGGACCCCCACACCAACTATAAAAAAAATGGCGTGGGGTCCCCCCAGAATCCTAACCAGACACTTATCCAAGCATGCAGCCCTGGTAGGTCAGGAAAGGGAGGGGATGAGCAAGTGCCCCCCTCCTGAACCATACCAGACCACCTTAACATGGGGGGATGGGTGCTTTGGGGCAGGGGGGGCTCTGCGCTCCCCCACCCCAAAGTACCTTGCCCCCCTGTTGATGGGGACAAGGGCCTTTTCCTGACAAACCTGACCTGTGGTTGTTGGGGTCTGTGGACGAGGGCTTATCAGAATTCAGAAGACCCCTTTAACAAGGGGGCCCCCAGATCCCGGCCTCCTATGTGAATGAGTATGGGGTACATTGTACCCCTACCCATTCACCAAAAAAAAGTAGTGTAGTGTGACAAAAGACACTAGACAGTTTTTGACAAGTCCTTTTATTAAAAATGTCTTCTTCCCCGCTTCTTCCTCCTTCGGGCTTCTCCTTCTCCCACTTATTCCCCTGGTCTTCTTCTTCTCCCGCTTCTTCTTCCGGTCTTCTTTGTCCGGTGTTCGTCCTCCGCTGCCGCTCCCGCCTCTGACCCTTCTCCGATGCTGCGTCCTGTTGATCTGTCTGCGCCAATGTCAAGCATTTCTTAGATAACTATCGGGCATGGCTATCGGATGACCTCATCCAGAGGCCCTGTCCCCTCGTGAGGTCACGGACCCATCATGCCCCGGGCCCCTATGTTGAGGGTATGCAGTCTGGTATGCTCGCTCGTCCCCATCCTTTCCTGACCTGCCTGGGCTGCATGCTTGGATAAGGGTCTGGTATAGATTTTTGTAAAAAAAATTGGCGTGGGGGGTCCCCATGCTGTTATTTTTCATGATTTTTTTTTTGCTTTCAAATCTTTTTTTTTTTTTTTTTTTACATTCAGCTGTCAGCGAGGTCTGGAGGATAGTAAAATCAAAGCTATTGCTAATGCCTGTAACACAGCCAATTTAAACAGAACTGAAAAATCATATACAAAAACAAAAGTTTTAGGTTTCAAAAGGACACATTTTTCTGAAATGGTGAAATTTCTAAAAAATTCATTGAAAAGTTGGAGTAAAATGATAGGAGTAACTAATTAGTGGGCACTATTAAAGTCTACCATCCTAACATCCAACTGGATTATATTACAGGCAAGTTAGCAAGAATAAACAGAAGAAATTATCAGTGCTGCCAAAGCACAGAAAGAGGAGGAAATGGCTAAATCTATTAAAAAAGGAGATAAAACCTTTTTTAGGTACATTAACCCCGATGGTTACAGCACGGGATTACTGAGCCGGAAGGCTGATGTCCATCCGTGATCGTGCTGCCTGTTCTTCGGACTCAGCTAATCACAGATTGGGGTAAAGGGCCTTTTACGACGTGATCAGCTGTTTTCTATGACAGCTGATCACGATGTAAACACAAGCCAGTTATCTGCTTTCCTTTCTTCACGCTGACAGCGTGAGGAGGGGAGAAGAGAGCCGATTACTGGCTAGTGTTAAAGGGACATCTACATTGATAATCAGGGCACCGATTATCAGTGCAGCCCCAACAGTACCCACCAGTGCTGCCAATCAGTGCCCACCAGTACCTCCTCATCAGTGTCACCTATCAGTACTACCCATCAGTGCCGCCTCATCAGCGCACATCAGTGAAAGAGAAAAATTACCTGTTTGCAAAAAATAAAAAACCCAGTGGTGATTAAATACCACCAAAAGAAAGCTCTATTTGTGTGTAAAAAAATGATAAAAATGTCATTTGGGTACAATGTTGCATGACCGCGCAATTGTCATTCAAATTGTGACAGTGCTGAAAGCTGAGAATTAGCCTGGGCAGGAGGGGGGTAAAAGTGCCCAGTAGGCAAGTGGTTAATGATAGAAGGATAAAATACAATGGGATCACTAAAATGAAAACTGGCCACAACACTAAAACTGAGTAAGATCTGGATGTAGCAAACTATTTAAACATTTACATCTGTTCAGTCTTCTCAGAAATAAATTGTACTAACCACAAGTTGGGGAATCATATTGGTTCTAGTAATGACAGTTAATTTTTAGGATTTATGGAGACAGAGGTAGCAGAGCAACTGGCTTGGTTAAAATTTGAATAAAGCAATGGGCCCTGATGGTATTAATCCCAGAGTTCTAATGCCGCATACACACGACTGGACTTTCTGTCAGAATAGACTCCGGCGGTCTTTCCGACGGAGTTCTGCTGAAACGGACTTGCCTACACACGATCACACCAAAGTCCGATCGTTTAGAACGCGATGACGTACGACGGGACTAGAAAAAGGAAGTTCAATAGCCAGTAGTCAATAGCTGCCCTTGCGTAATTTTTGGTCCGTCGGAATAGCATGCAGACGAGCGGTTTTCCCGATAGGAATTGATTCCGTCGGAAAGATTTAAAACATGTTCTATTTCTAGGTCCGTCAGAATTTTAGAAAGAAAAAGTCCGATGAAGCCCACACACGATCGGAATGTCCGATGGAATGATTCCGTCTGACCTTTTCTGCCGGAAATTCTGGTCGTGTGTACACGGCATTCGAGAACTAAGGCATAGTTGTTGGGCCATTAAGAGATCTTTTTAATCAATCTCTTCTAACAGGAGAAGTTCCCTATGACTGGCAGACAGCTAATATTGTACCTATCGTATCCACAAGAAGGGCAGCAAGGTAGAAAGTGGCAATTACTGGTCAGTGAGTTTTCCATTGCTTGTAGTCAAGTTACTGGAATCATTCTATTAGATTGTAAGCTCTTCTGAGTAGGGCCCTTTTAATCCTCTTGTATTTTATTGTATTAGAACTGTATTGTCTCCCTTTTATATTGTAAAGCACTGCGTAAACTGTTGGCACTATATAAATCCAGTATAATAATAATAATAAAAGAATGATCATTTATCACTTAAAAATTATTTACTGAGGGCAGATCATGGCAGATTAATCTGATTGCATTTTTTGACTATATTACTATATAATGTTTTGGATCAGGGTGGTGCTGTGGACATCTATCTTGATTTCAGCAAGGCATTTGATACAGTCCTAATTCAAACGTTGTATAAACTATGACTTAACCCTTGGGTGGTCCAGTGAATATGCAGTTGGCTAAAGGATAGATACCAGAGTGTGGTTGTAAATGAGGTTCACTCAGAACAGAGAACAGTCACTAGTGGTGTACCACAAGGCTCTGTACTGAGTCCTGTTCTATTTAATCTCTATGTAAGTGATATAACTAAAGGTTTGTTGGGCAAGGTATCAGTGTTGCCAATCGCCCGTATTTTTACGGTAGCCCTTAAAAACAGGGCACTTTTCTCCTGCCCATAAATGCCCATAGCAGGAGAAAAGTGCCAGTAAAAATAGCTGTGCCCGGCTCGGCTTGGAACTGCGCATGCACAGTTTCGGATCTCCCCAAGACGATCCGATCCTCTATTCGGCCAGCGGGCGGGGCCGCCCGGGCCCGAGGGGCAGATCTAACAAAGACTGTGCGGCACGCCACTGGCGAGGAGGTGAGTGATGTCATGGCGCATCCCGCCAGGCACGCCAGTCTTTAAAAACAGCAGGAGCTGAGTGGCTGGAATAGAGGAGTCTCTGATGGAGAGCCTGAACCATCCAGATTCCATTGGGACAGAGTCACAGATCAACCCAGCAGCTTCCCAGGCATCCACAGCACGGACAGACCAGCCCAGGACAGTCAGGCACACAGGCAAGGCAAACCAGCGTTCTCAGACTTGAGACTTCCTTACCTTAAGATATCAGATGATGTACATGCAGTCTTGCTTGCAATCACCTTTATGGATTTGCAGAATTTTCTCCTGGTGTCACTCACAGAACATTAGAAATATTGCCATACAGTGTTCCAGTTTCTAAAGCCCCACCTTATAGATTGATTGGACCAAAGTAGAACCAGGACAGGACATATGAACTGTAATCTGTTGCCTAAACAGCTGTGCCCTTAAATGAGAAGTCTAGACCATACTTAGTACAATTGTATAAACACCATATCACAAATATATCATTCGTATAAATAAACCTATTAACCCTTCCCACCCCCCGCCCCAGGTAGCTGATAGAAGGATGGAGTTACTGAAAGATGGAGGGAGGGATAGCGTAACAGAGGGATGGAAGTGAAGGAGGGTGAAGAGGTTGGAGGGATCTACAAGAGAGGGATGGCTGGATGGACAGTATAATGAAGATATGGAGGGAGAAAGTAATAAAGGGATGGGATAATGAAGAGAGGAGGTGATGGGGGATAGAGTTTTGGATAGAACGGATGAAGGAATGATGGAGCAACAAAGGACAGAAGGATGGTGGGGTGTATTGATAGAGAAATAGACCAGGGTAGTAGATGGAATAAGGAGTTTATGGAGGGATGGAGACGGGAGGTAATGCAGGGATGGTGTGATGGAGACAGGAGGTGATGGAGGGATGGTGTAATGGAGACAGGAGGTGATGGAGAGGTGGAGACTGGGGGTGATGGAGGGATGGTGTAATGGAGACAGGAGGTGATGGAGGGATGGTGTAATTGAGACAGGAGGTGATGGAGGGATGGTGTGATGGAGACAGGAGGCGATGGAGACAGGAGGTGATGGAGGATTGGTGTGATGGAGACAGGAGGTGATGGAGGGATGGTGTGATGGAGACAGGAGGTGATAGAGGGATGGTGTAATTGAGACAGGAGGTGATGGAGGGATGGTGTGATGGAGACAGGAGGCGATGGAGACAGGAGGTGATGGAGGATTGGTGTGATGGAGACAGGGGGTGATGGAGGGATGGTGTAACGGTAGACAAGAGGTGATGGTGGGATGGAGACAGGAGGGATGGAGACAGGAGGTGATGGAGGGATGGTGTAATGGTAGACAGGAGGTGATGGTGTGATGGAGACAGGAGGTGATGGAGGGATGGTGTAATGGAGACAGTGGGTGATAGAGGGATGGTGTGATAGAGACAGGAGGTGATGGAGGGATAGTGTAATGGAGACAGGGGATGATGGAGTGATGGTGTAATGGAGACAGGGGGTGATAGAGGGTGGTGTGATGGAGAAAGGAAGTGATGGAGGGATGGAGACAGGAGGTGATGGAGGGATGGCGTAATGGTAGACAAAAGGTAATGGTGGGATGGAGACAGGAGGTGATGGAGGGATGGAGACAGGAGGTATAGGAGGGATGGAGACAGGTGGTATAGGAGGGATGGAGACAGGAGGTATAGGAGGGATAGAGACAGGAGGTGATGGAGGGATGGTGTAATGGAGACAGGAGGTGAGGGAGAACGGAGGTGATAGAGGGATGGTGTAATTGAGACAGGAGGGGATGGAGGGATGGTGTGATGGAGACAGGAGCTGATGGAGGATTGGTGTGATGGAGGGATGGTGTAATTGATACAGGGGGTAATGGAGAAATGGTGTAATGGAGACAGGGGTTGATGGAGGGATGGTGTGATGGTGTAATGGTAGAAAAGAGGTGATGGTGGGATGGAGAAAGAAGGTGATGGTGGGATAGAGACAGGAGGTGATGGAGGGATGGTGTAATGGTAGACAGGAGGTGATGGTGTGATGGAGACAGGAGGTGATGGAGGGATGGTGTAATGAAGACAAGGGATGATGGAGGGATGGAGATAGAAGGTGATGGAGGGATGGTGTAATGGAGACAGGGGGTGAAGGAGGGATGGTGTGATAGAGACAGGAGGTGATGAAGGGATGGTGTAATGGATACAGGGAGTGATAGAGGGATGGTGTGATAGAGACAGGAGGTGATGGAGGGATGGTGTAATGGAGACAGGGAGTGATGGAGGGATGGTGTAATGGAGACAGGGGGTGATAGAGGGATGGTGTGATGGAGAAAGGGAGGGATGGAGACAGGAGGTGATGGAGGGATGGTGTAATAGTAGACAAGAGGTGATGGTGGGATGGAGACAGAAGGTGATGGTGGGATGGAGACAGGAGGGGATGGAGACAGGAGGTGATGGAGGGATGGTGTAATGGTAGACAGGAGATGATGGTGTGATAGAGACAGGAGGTGATGAAGGGATGGTGTAATGGAGACAGGAGGTGATGAAGGGATGGAGATAGAAAGTGAAGTAGGGATGGTGTGATAGAGACAGGAGGTGATGGAGGGATGGTGCAATAGAGACAGGAGGTGATGGAGGGATGGTGTAATGGAGACAGGGGGTGATGGAGGGATGGTGTGATAGAGACAGGAGGTGATGGAGGGATGAAGACTGGAGGTGAAGGAGGAATGGTGTGATGCCAACAGGAGGTGATGGAAAGATGGAGACAGGAAGTGATGAAGGGATGGTGTGATGGAGACAGAAGGTCTTTAGAATTGGGGACATACATTCTGGTGATCCTAGTGGCTACCAGGGATTTCCCCTCACTTTCTGTGGTTGCTATGGAACAGAAATTAAGGGGAAATCTCTCCAGTTGGACATAGTTGACAAAAAATGGTAGTCTAAATAATTCGCTGTTACTATATTGAAAATAACAGATTTTTTTTTAACTTTAATATCTACCTTAAATCGCATTTCTATTTGCATATTGCACTTGTTTGTAGCTTAAATACTGAAATTTGCACTTAAAACTATAATTTTGTAACATTTGTAAAATGTCAGTAAAAACGTGGCAGTGCCAGTAAATTTTGGGTGTTGTGTCAGTAAATTTCAATCTGTAAGTTGGCAACACTGCAAGGTATGTCTTTTTGCCAATGACACAAAGGTGTGTAATAGGGTTGATATCCCTGGAGGTGTCTGCAACATGGAATATGATTTGGCATTGCTAGAAGATTGGTCAAAGCAGTGGAAACTGCAGTTTAATGTTTCTAAATGTAAAATAACGCACCTAGGGAAAAATAATCCCCTGAGAGAGTACAACATTGAGGATACAGTGTTGATCAGCAGTACAGAGGAAACAATTTGGGGGTAGTTATTTCAGATGATTGCAAAATGAGCAGTGTGTCCAGACCAGTGTTTCTCAACTCCAGTCCTCAAGGGGCCCCAACAGGTCATGTTTTCAGGATGTCCATTATTTTACACAGGTGATTTGATCAGTTTCACTGCCTTAGTAATTACCACAGCTGTTTCATCTGAGGGAAATCCTGAAAACATGACCTGTTGGGGCGCCTTGAGGACTGGAGTTGAGAAACACTGGTCCAGACAGTGGGGAAAGTTAAAGTGTTTGTCAAGCCACTAACTGATCATTATACCATTCCCTTTGTCACATAAAAAGTTGTATCCTAGTGCCTGTGCTTTATAAAAAAAAAAAAAGCTGATTTCTACCTGTTTTAACAGTGTCTTCCAGCGATCACATGACTTCAGGCTGTCTGCTCTCCCCGTGTGATATCTCCAGCGGGTGGGGCCGAGATTTCCCTGCTGACGTCAGCCAGGGAGGCGGGGAGGAGAGGAACATAGAGCCTGGAGTCATGCGATCACTGGAAGACACTGTTAAAACAAGTAGAAATCGTCTTTTATTTTTTGTAAAGCACGGGTACTAGGACACAACTTTTTATGTGACAGAGGGGCAGATATAAAGATGAGATCGTTTTGAAGCAGTGGGGAGAGGAGCAGAGTGGTGCTAGTGAGAGCTGACAGGCAGGTAGGAGAGGGGGGAGGAGGCCAGAGGGAGACAAAGGGAGAGCTGCATATAGCAGCGTATGATGGAGGCACGTCCTCTGACCACGGTGTCAGGGCTCAGTAGCCCTGATATATCTTGGTCAGTGTACAGAAGGGAGGGTAGAAACTGGCAGGATCAGCCAGGTATTTCAGGTGATACAGGGGGCTAAATGACAGTACAAGCACTGTGCTGTATAACATGCTTTAGACTAGGTTCAAACATATGTGATCTCAGACATCACATGTGATTTGCACCCGCACCGCAGGTGCTGATTACATGGGATGTCTGTGCGATGCACAGTTGTATGGCTGAACTCACATTAGATTTGCAGAAAAAAAAGTGCAGCCCCCCCCCGCACTGAAAACGGATTGCATGGGTGTTCTCACCTATGCGATCTGATTCCTGTGCGAGTTCACAGTTCGCACTGTTGGTGATCTGTGAACTGATCTGGGGGTCTCATTAACAATGTATTGACACCTGCAGCGGTTTGCTGAGGGCAGTGTGAACTATCTGCAGGAGAGATGAGATGCAGGAACCGGCACTGTAATCGCGTTGGTTCCCGCAATCGCACAAGTGTGAACCTAGGCTAAAGGGAACAGGATCCATTTTTTTTTTTGAGTTAACAAATGCTTTAATAGAATTCTAGGGTGTAGCACTAGAGGGATCACCAGCAGGAGGAAGGAGGTTATGATTCCCCTATATCAATATCTTTAGTGAAGCCTCATTTAGAATACTGTGTCCGGTTCTCACTTAAAAAAAGATATTGATAAGATAGAAAAAGGCAAGAGATAGGTAACAAAAATGGTGAAAAGTTTGGGGGATAAAACATATCAAGAGCGATTTCAGGAACTTAATATGTACAGTCTGGAGAAAAGAAGGGAGAGAAGAGACATGACTGAAACCTTTAGGCTACTTTCACACTGAGGTGCTTTACAGGTGCTATAGCGCTAAAAATAGCGCCTGCAAAGCGCCTCTCCTGTCACTCCAGTGTGAAAGCCTGAGTGCTTTCACACTGGAGCGGTGCGCTGGCAGGACGCTAAAAAAAGTCCTGCAAGCAGCATCTTTGAGGTGCTTTAGGAGCGGTGTATACACCGCTCCATAAAGCGCCCATGCCCATTGAAATCAATGGGCGGCGCTTTTAACCCTTTTTCAGCCGCTAGCGGGGGTTAAACGTGCCCCGCTAGCAGCCGAAAAGCGCCGCTAAAACTACGGTAAAAATGCCCCAGCGCCTCAGTGTGAAAGTGCTCTTAAATACATCAAATGAGTGAATAAGGTTCAGGAAGGCAGTTTTTTTCATTATGAAACCAAAATCAAGAACACAGGGACATGACCTCAAACTATCTGGAGGAAAGTTCAAAACTAATCTTAGAAAGTATTATTTTACTGAAAGGGTAGTTGATGCTTGGAATAAACTACCAGCAGAGGTAGTGAGACAGTCACCAGTAAATAGCTTCAAACATGTTTGGGACAAACATAGATCTATATTCAGACCAAAAAAAAAAAAAATACAAAACGTATTAAAAAAAGTTAAAAAAAAAAACAGGCAGACTCGATTGACTAATCTGTCTTTTTTTTCCTGCCATCACTTTTCTGCGTTGTTTTCTTGGATTTAGAATTTTTTGCGCCAAATATGACAACTGTTATTGAACCCCTGCAACAGTTACCCACAAGATATTTCTGTTTTGTTGAGTGGAGTGGAAGTGGATTGCCATTAAACAGCAAGCTTTTGATGAACAGAAGAGATTACTTACTTGATCCAGCTGCAAAACGCAACATATTGTTAGTGCATGCCCTTTTGGTTTCCCAGTAGTTGTTCTAGATCACAAGCAACATGCCAAAGATTGCAGAGATATTCAGTAGGCAAGCATACTTCAACATATCTTTGAGAGGATGGATGGAGGTGGACATGGGCAAAAAGGCCAAATTGCGCCCCATCCCTCAAACTAAGACAGACCATGCTTGCACATTTGCACAAAAAGTGGCCAGCCCAGCCCAGTATGCAGAAATGGCACTGGCTTTCTGCTAGTCACATACTTGACAAATAGAAAAGGAGGTGGCCCCGGTGTCATCTGACAGACAGTTATGCTATCCTACCTTCCCCATATCTGTTTCTTTAGAGTTAATATACCCTGAAATATGTGTTTATTGTTTTGTACTGCAATTGTTTGCATTTTCTACTTTGTACATTTAATCTATAAGTATTATATAGCTACTGTATGTCTTTGTCATCATGCATTGACTTATAGCTCAATGACCTCTCTATGCACCTATCAATTATGTCTGCCTGCACTTTACTATGTGTAACGCTATCGGTAACTAGTCCTGGCACATTTGGCTCCACTGATGCCCAACAGGTACATGTGAATGTCCCAGACCCACTTACTTGGTAATAAATGTCCCAGACACATTCCTTCTCAAGGTGAAAGTCCTTTTTCCGGGTGGTGGTGGATTAATTAAGGGCACCGGTCACTTTGAAAACATTTTAGATGTTTTAATAATGAACATGCATGAGGAGTGGGAAGAAGGGTGGAGGGAACACAGAATACCTGAGGGTTCCATTAACAATACACAGTCTCTGGTCCCATACATGGTCTTCTCATTAATATCAATCCTTCTGTCACAGAACTCTGCTGGATGGAATACATCTCATAAATGTGGCTCCTTGTCAACTGAGGTTCCTGTGTATTCTCAGTCTTGGGGTAAAAGGCAGGACAGCAGTAGGAAGGTTCATGTGGTGCTTCCCAGCTCGGTCGGTTACTCACTGCAGCTTTGCTTCCCCAACGGCCAGTAGTGCTTCATCTCAGCCAGCAGCTTAGGGACACCTCCCATGACAGGAGATGCCTCAACACTCCATACCTCTGGGCCCTAAGACCTGAGGCCTAGATAAGTGGATCACACAGACATCCTCTCAAGGGAAATCCCTGGAGGGAAAGAGAAAGAGCAGGAAGTGACTCAAATATGTAATAGCTCTCCCAGCATGCACAGCAAGCTTCCCAGGCCTGCTGATTGGCCAGGTATTAAATAGCTATAATGTGCAGTAATATCTCTAGAACACCCTGCTGGATAACACTCACACAGCATGTGACTGAGAATAATCACTTGACTCTAATGCCGTGTACACACGATCGGACATTCCGACAACAAAATCCATGTATTCTTTCCGATGGATGTTGGCTCATACTTGTCTTGCATACACACGGTCACACAAATCTTGTCAGAAATTCCGAACGTCAAGAACACGGTGACGTACAACACGTACGACGAGCCGAGAAAAATAAAGTTCAATAGCCAGTGCGGCTCTTCTGCTTGATTCTGAGCATGTGTGGAACTTTGTGTGTCGGAATTGTGTACACACGATCGGAATTTACGACAGCGGATTTTGTTGTCGGAAAATTTGAGATCCAGATCTCAAATTTTATGTGACGGAAATTCCGATGGAAAATGTCTGATGGAGCCTACACACAGAATTTCCAACAACAAGCTCTAATCGAACATTTTCCGCCGGAAAATCCGACCGTGTGTACGGGGCATTAGAGTGCACAGCCAGCACACAGCTAAGCTGACTAACCCTACACTAACAGATCACAATACACAGCAAAAAGAATTTAGGTCATCACTACATCCCTACATATCTAATGTTGTTTTTTAAATAAAGAATTGATAAAAAAAGATAAGCGGGGTAATGGGAGAGGGTGCGGTTTGTGATATAAAGTGATTGTAAAGTCTTGTTTAAAAAAAAAATAAAAATAAATAACAAACATGTTATACTTACCTCCTCTGTGCAGTTGGTTTTGCATAGAGCAGCTCGGATCCTCTTCTTCTCGGGTTCCTCTTCACTGCTCCTGGCCCCTCCTGTCGAGTGCCCCTACAGCAAGCGGCTTTCTATGTGAGCACCCGAGCCGAGTCACAGCTCCGTGTGTCCATTCAGACACGGAGCCTTCTAATTAACTGACTTTGAGCCAATGGCGCCGCTGCTGTGTCTCAGTCAACCGGGAGGAGAGCCCGGGATGGCTCAGACACTTGTGGACATCACTGGAGAGAGATGGGGCTCAGGTAAGTATTAGGGGGTGCTGGGGAGGCTGCTACACACAGAGGGTTTGTTATCTTAATGTATAGAATGCATTAAGATAACAAACATTCTGCCTTTACAACTCCTTTAAAGCAGTGTACATTTGTCATAATGAGCACTGTAAAACTGAGCCTTTTTTTTTTTCTGCGCTTGCAATACACAAAGCGGGACCTGGCTGTCAAAACCCACAGATTACACAAGGAGAGTGGTTGTTAGCTTTTGTTAATTTTGTTTTGTTTTTCTTCAGCTTCCAGTGAGTTTCGCATTCTCGTACAAGTCTACAAGAATGCAAAGCCTACTTGAGGCAGGTCAAATGCACCTATAAATGAATTCTGAATGATTTAAGAAGCGTCTCAAACTGTTGCCAATGACACAAGCTCAAAGCCCATGGACGCAGGCCCTAATTTGTAGGGCATAGCTGCCAATTTCCTATACAGGCTGCTGTTAGCACTCCCGATACATTGAGTGGAACTCAGCTGTAAAATGTGACAGCTGGGTCCTTGGGAGTGCTGACAACAACAGAAGATCCCATCGGAAGACAGCTGGGTCATTTGCCTTACAAAATGTGTTCTAGGGTATGAGATACATCTATATTTCACAGTTTCTTTAGAATGGCAGATTTTGTTAAGTTCTCTCTCAATATCTCTCTTACTCTTTGGTTCCTCAATGTGTATATGTAAGGATTAAGAAGTGGAACAACCACAGTGGTCAGTATTGCCACCTTTTTATTATAATCAGAGGACTGGCCTTGAGCTGGCCTTACATATGTAAAAATGCAACTTCCATAAGCCAGCAACACCACCAGGGCATGAGAGGAACATGTGGAGAAAGCCTTTTGTCTTCCCTGAGCTGAGTGAATCTTTAAAATTGCTTTCATTATCTTTGCATAGGATACAAACACGATAAATAAAGAGGTTAGCAACATAATAGAAGATGTGATGACTTCCTGCAGCTGGATAGCATCAGTATTTACACAAGCATTCATGAGTAGAGGCATGACATCACAGAAGAAATGATTCAACACACTGGAGCAATATGATAACCGCATCATTCCAATAGCCGAGGTTACTATGGAGAAAAAAGCTCCCATCCATACGCCAAACATAAGCCTTACACATAGTTGTTGGTGCATGATAATAGAGTAACGCAAGGGGTGGCATATAGCTACATAGCGGTCAAAAGACATAACAGCCAAGAGAAGGAAATTGCTTACTCCCACTAAGAAGAATAAAAAGGACTGTGCAAGGCAAGCCACCAATGAGATGGTTTTTCCACCAGGCAGCAAACCTTGGAGCATTTTAGGGACAGTGATATTAATAAAACAAATATCCAGAATAGACAGGTTACTTAAAAAGAAATACATAGGGCTGCGTAGACGCTGATCAGAGAAGACCAAAGCGAGGATCAGAAGATTCCCAGCCATTGTGCAGAAGTAGATAAATAGAATTACAAAGAAAAAGTAACTTTCTGCTCGGTGGGAGGAAAACATAAAACCCAACAAGATAAATTCTGTCACCAGAGTCATATTTCTTTTGTCCGATAAAACAAACTCAGTTTTAGAAAGGCCTTGTAATGCATAAATGGGCAGCATGATCAGCTGAATGACAAGGTAGTCCTGCAGTGAAGAAAAAAGCATCAAATTCTAACATTTTACGTTCTCTGAAATCAAACATAGATAGAGCTTGTTTAAAAAAAGATTAAAAAAATAAAGGGTATGCTTTGCAGTCTTTGTAGCTAACAGCCTGCTAACATGCTGTCAAATTATAAATAGAAATGTATTAGTAGCAGAAATACTTTTTAGCTGCACCACTCCTATAAGAGATCTTAGTCCTGTATCCTGGGTTTTATAGACAATGCATGCAAATCATTTTTCCCTTCCACACATTTGATGTGGATGGGGGAATAACTCCCGCTGAGCTATTGTAGTCTGACAGCGGAGAGCCTTCCCTGTCGGCAGGATACAATCATTGGGGAAAAACCAGATAGATCAGCTTCTGTACAACCAGATAGCCCATACATGGATCAAAATTTAGCCAGTACAGAAGGGGATTTCAATCCATGTATGGTCAGTTTAGAGTCTTGTCATTCACTGAGCACAGTCCCACTCTTCTCCTCCTCACAGCATCTCTACAAAGGGCTCTATGCTTATCCTCCAAATCATGTAAAACCCATCTTGTATTGCATCCCTTCCAACCACATGCCGAATTAAGGTTTGGGCTCCTCTGTAAAATATTGTGTTGGGTCCCCCACCTCATTTGGACAAAGAGAATGAAAAGCTTATAAGGGCTGAACTGGTAATTAATAGTTACTACTACTTTTTTATCTTTCCATTTTACATTTTATTGTGCTGTCAATAGGGAAAATCAATAACAAGTGACATTAACTGAATCTAAAAGTGTAAGTAAAATAAATGTGCAAATCTATTTAAAAAAAAAAAGTCCCTATAAATCAGTGACCACAAAGTGAAAATTCAAAGGATACATGAACCAGCTTCAGTGTTCCACCACCAGAAAGGAGACACACTATCAGCTTATCAAACATAAGGGAAAAGAACAAAGGGTCCGGCATAGTGTAGTGTATATAAAAACAGCGCTATTTATTATTGTAACTGGTACACACAAACACTGAAGGAAGAATAAGCAAAAAATACAGTGCTGCTCAAACAAGCATGCGGCTGGTCCCGAGACAATGCTTTTTATCATGAAACTAGTAGGAAAGAATATTGTATTCAGCTCATTTTGAGTGCTGCTGCGTGACTTATTTATTGGTTTGAGGTTATTTCATTGCACTAAGCACAGATTTCTTACAATTTTAGTTTCCATTCAACATACCTGGGAGCTTGTGTGCTTGAAATTGTGCTGGGGAGGACAGACTAGCAAACAGAAATCAAATGACAAGCACAGCAGGAAATACACTCCACTTTCACTTTCATCTACTGTCATAATTTTGGGGGATCCTATAAGTAGTGTCATTACTCTGACAGGAACTGCCCATGTGGAGACGAAAGGTTGCATTGGTGCCACTGTGCTGTTCACCAGTTCTGGGGTTTGCTGATTGAGGGGTTGTCATAAGCTCATCATGCCACTGAACTACCATTGTAAAAGGAAAGAGTCCGCCCCAAGTGAAATGGGCATTAGTCTACTATTATTTTTAATAATTAGTTATTCATGGCGATCCCAAAGCTATTGCTTTGCCTAGGACTACATTTAGCATGAATCCAGACCTGATTTATACTAACTACCCTCCCTGCTCTCTTACTTCTCCCTCCCACCAACCAATTCTCTCCTCATCTAAAATCTCACTTTTACATACACTAACACTTAATCTTGATGGCTTCTCTTGTTCCCACCTTTGAAAGCATATTCTGATTACCTTCTACCTATGCTTATTTATATGATTTTAATTTAGGTCCTGGGAAATCAAACCTGTACATAATTTACCTTCCTTAACAACAATAATAATAGCCCATAATAAATCTTTACACATGGGATTCATTCAAGCTTTTTACTTGCTATACATTTGGGGGTGTTAAAGCTAATTATTGGCCTTGATGTCTTTGTTGGCTTTTCAAGGAAAAAAATGTTTTTTCTAAGACAACGTCACATGGTCAAAAATATTACTCATTTTACCTTATAATGACCATTGTACACTTAAATATTTTTATTCATATTTTTGTATAGAAAAAGATATGGCTTTACTACAAATAAAAAAAACATACAGCTATTTACATTTGATCTTTTTACTGTACTTGTCTTTCCTGTATTGCAAGATGTTCACTAGAGTTGGGCTGAATACCCCCTGGTTAGGTTTGTACCAGAACTCCCAAACATGGAAAGTTCAGACCCGCGAACCCTATTAAAGTCTTTGGAACCCCCAACCTAAAAAAATCAAAAGCAGGGTGGATTTGATTTGAATCAAGATGATTTAAATCACGATTTAAATCACTAGTAAAATGGCTTGATTTAAATCATAGTTTTTAAAGAGAAACTGTCATTTCTGTACAGCAGCGGCTCCTCCTCTGACCTGCTGTTGACTCACCGACAGTCCCATTCACTTTAATGGGATGGCTGATGATGTGGCAGTGACACAACAAGGTGAGGGGCATGGCGACAGCAGGTGAGTGGATGCTTGCTAACAGGTGTTACCTTAATGGATCTGAAATGACAGGTACTCTTTAAATGTAAGGACTTATTCTTGCTGATAGTTAGAATCTTTAATATTTGCAAACAAAACTAAGGTTTCCTATTTAGAATGAAAAGCTGTCAGGTTAGTAAAACAGCGATATCAGAACCGATTCAATCATTCAGTTTAAAGTGTACATAGATTTGCAAAACAATGGGATAAAAAGGAATATTCCTGTTGTTTTATGTTTTATCTCATGGTTACTCTGAAATTGTGTGAATGCATTAATGTAGTGCATGTTTTTTCAGCTTACAGGGCTTGGATTCATTGAATGAGTTTACCAAAAATGTAAATATTGCAGAATATACAGCCTCATGCCAAATAACTAAGCTCCATTTCATGCTGAATAAACTAAATTATTAATGTATCTTAAATAGAAAACTATCTTTAAATAGTTTTTTTTATCCAAAAGAATCGTGTTAAAATAAATTTGATAAAAATCAAAAAAATTTTATTTTAAATTAAAAAAATATGATTTTTTTTTTTTAAAAAGTTGATTTTTATCCACCCTGATCAAAAGTCCCCATTTTGAAGGCTTGTATGCAAGTTATTGGACATAAAAAGGGTATAGGGGCAAGGATACTGCCCTGGGGGACATTTTTCTTAAAGAAAGATTGGTTTTAAAGGAGAAGTGATTTTAATGATGCTTACAATAAAAGTAAAAAAATCCTTTAAATATAGTGCCTGGGGGTCCCCTTAGTCTGCCTGTAAAGTGGCGCATCTGTACCATTTGTACAACATGCTGCAGCAAAACGGACATATATAAAGAAAAAAAATTATATTTAAATTGATTTTCCCTGCAAGCGTTCTTTATTTTGTAAGCAATGGCTTGGGGAGCCAGTCTGTATGATGAGGCCACATTTTAGTGCACTCGGAACAAGATTAGAGATTTTTTGGATACATTCTGGTATCTCTTTGGTAGACTTTGGATGGAAATAACAAAGTTTTGCACCACAGTGAGCCTTATGTGAAGAAGCCAAATTATAGTACACTAAGGTCAAGATTAACACATTTTTTAGATAAAGTCTGGTGTCTTTTTCAATGACTATGGTTAGAAGGTGCAGAAAAAATGGGCTTTGGGTGTTGGTGGTACCTTCACACCGTAACCCTATAGAGGTAGTGTTGATCAAAGCAAGGATTGGCCATGCTGCAAAAATGTTAAATTATATGCACCTGTCAAACAGGTGGGAAAAAATTGGGCTTTGGGTGTTGGTGGTGCCTTCACACCATAACGCTATAGAGGTTGTCTTGATTAAAAGAAAGAATTGGCCTTGCTGTAAAAAATTAAAATTATATGCACCTGTCAAACAGGTGTGGAAAAATTGGTCCCTGGGTGTTAATTGTGCCCATGAAACCTATACCAAAAATTTTCTTCTAGATAAAATCAAAACCAACAAAGCTAGGCAGCCTAGACAGTCTTGCAGAGATTCCAGATCCCAAACATATTCAATCAGCGACATTGGCATCAAGGGCTTGATAGCTGCTGCTAATCCAGGACTGATTTATTTTGAGAAATGTCAGCAAGTCAACAGAGTCTGTGGACAGACACGCTCTTTTATCTGTCACAAAACCTCCGACAGCACTAAATGCCCTTTTGGAAAGCATGCTGGATGCAGGGCAGCCCAGCAGCTCAATTGCATACTTGGCAAATTCTGTCCAGTGGTCTATTCTCATGACCCAGTAACCTAGTGGATCATCTACTGAAAAGCTCTCCATGTCTGTTTTCGCCCCTAGATAATCTCCCACCATATGATGCAGATGCTGCCAATGGGATGTTGAAGCTGACATCCCTGGGCGCCGAGGATTAAAACATTTTTTAAGTGCATCACTTAGGCAGCCACCTTCTCCACTACTCCTCCTTTGACTAACACAACCCTCAAAAATACCTTTGCCATGAGACTGTAACCTACTAGAGTCTGGAAAGGTGTTATATAAACTCCTCTTTAAGGTGTCCTCAAGATATATCATCCTGTGCTCCCTCTGCGAGGGCAGGATAAGTTCAGAGACTTTCCCCTTGTAACGGTGGTCCAGGAGGGCTGCCAATCAATAATGAGCCTTCTCCTTGATTTCACAAATTCTTGGGTCCTTTCACAGGCTTTGAAGAATAAGGGAGCCCATGCACCACAAGTTTGCGGAGGCATTGTTAGAAAAGTTTTACATTTTTATTGTGTGACTATTAGAAAAACTATTAGAAAAACAATAACCCTGAGACTTTTCTTAAGATGACTTTTGAGCACATTGTTGTATTAACTTGCTGTATCGTTTGCTTTAACTAACCCCATAGTAAGTTGTAGGATGATTAGGCTTAACCATATATGGTAGAACAAGAATGTACAGGAAACACTAATTGGCAAATAAAGTACCATTTTGTACCAGGCACGCTATGTGTGTTTCCTCAGCCAATAGAAGCGTTATCCCTATATTATTGTAGGTATTAGGAGGGGGGATGTTCATCTCTTTGTATGATTCTTACTGCATCTTTTGACTTGTAAGCATCATCCATTTGTGTGACACATCTGAAATAAATTGTCTGCTTTTCAATACACCTGGAGTTCGACTGATCACAAGAGGAGAGTATTCCTAACATTTTGGTCCTTCGAGCCGGAACCAACAAGTGCATTTCGGGTCAGATGGTCCCGACAAAAACTTTGGTGAGTATTGGACCTCAAAGCTCACTGAGAATTAAAAGTCCCCCCACTCAACGTTAGTGGTGAAATAGGGGCGGGGGCCTGAGACCCAGATCCACTGTCTGGTTTCGAACTTCGTGATCCAGTCCTCCTGGTGTTTGAGAGGTAAGATAATTTAACTTATTCTTAATACTCTCTAAGAGTCTTTTCTTCTCTTTCTGTTTGATTAATGTGTGTAATTGCCGACACTGGTATTGATTGTATAATATCTTAATAATCCAATGTGCGAAGACAGAGACACTTGGGAGCGTTGTCTAAGGTAAAAAATAGCGTTACCCGCTGTCCAGGACAGATAAAAAAAAGATTTGAGGTATACCGAACGTCAGAGGGTGAATGCCTGACATCATCGTCGGAGGTGGATTGCCCGACGATGTAAGTGCTTAAGTGATCTAGGAAGATCACAAGACTAGCTTTCTTTTGTGTGTTTAGTTTCTCCTTTCTCATGGTTAACCTTTCTGTTGATGCTGTAACCTTATTGAAAAGAAAAAACAAAAAAACAACAGTACTGCAGAGGCAAGTTAATTATTTTTTGATTTTCCCTATAGTGTGGGGAGTGATGATATTTTTACACTTCTTGTATTCCTATTGTTACCGTGGGTGGAGGGTCACTATACCAGTGTTTTATAGGTAAATGAGAGACCCGTCTGGCGTTGACAATGGGGAATAGTCTCTGTAAAAGAATGTTTTGTGCCTGCTTATGAGGCTGCTGTGTTCCTAATGTGCCAAGTGGGAGACTGGAACTGCTCTTTAAGGACACAGGGCTTTATAGGGAAGTTTGGATTCAATAGTAAACTAACTGTAAAAGTGTCAGGATTTAATGGATAAATTTAAATTGTTAGGACCCAAAGATCAAAAAAGGTATGGGTTGATAATAGGAGTTTAAATAAACAGCAAAAAATCTCTCTTCACACCTCATGGTCTTTGTGTTTGTAAAATTTGTGTTGTAGCCTGCTTGCCTATCAGTGACAGATTGGGAGCTGGCAGAGAAGCAGGGAACTTTAGAAAAGCTTAAAGAGATACTTGGTTTAATTGTCTTATGGCTTCGCTCTGTAAGGCAGCTAACACCTTGCTAGCCAATGTATTAAGCAGATAAATATGTAAAATACCAGGTGGCATTGCACTATAAGGGCCCATGGGGATTGGACCGGAGCCGGCGTCTTGGATTACTGCACCGTCTCAGGTACCACTGGACAACATTGTCTGGGAGACTGTGCTACATCTGGGCCTCCTGCTCGGGTACAACCCTCGGTGGGACTCATAGAAACCAAACAGTTGGAGCTGCAACTTCAGGTAAAGGTAATCCAATAGCCATATCACTGATGGGTCTAGCAAAAGAGAATTAGACCAGACGCAAGTGTGATCTAAATGTTTAACAAATATTTGAGAAGCAGAAAAATAGCTAAGTATGACTGAGTAAAAAAATAAATAAATAAGTGTGAGAAATCATCACAGGGAGATTAAAGCCTGTAGTTTTTCCTCACCCCTCCCCTCGTGTGTGAATCTCCTGTATTTGCTCCTCGGTTTCAAATTCCTGTGTGAGAGATTGTGTCTGTAAAAAAAGTTAACTCTTGACCAGCTATGACAAAACAGAAGGGTTATATTGTAAATATTGAAACTGAGCATAAAGAAAAAAAAAAAAAAAAAAAAAAAAAGGTACACTGATAACACCAGGCTGCTTTATTATTTTAGCATGCCATGGTGTTAAAGGAAGCACATGGCAGAAATTGTTGATGGTTTTGAGGAGGTAGATGGGGACATGGAGGTGGATTACATTGTGGAGTGAACAGAATGTTGTGGAGTTGTCAAGTGGTTTGATGAATGTGAGAAAAGGAAAGGCTGAGAATGTTGTGATTACTTTAAATGTGTCCAGTCCAGAGACAGTATGTGACTGAGTGCTAATTTTACTGCCATAAGGAAACAGGGATTTGAATGGGCTTTGCTAAGAGAAGCGTACAGTAGTTTTGAAGTCCAGAGAGAGGAGAGAAGGGAATATACAGACTTGATGCTTTTTCTCAGAAACAAGAAAATGCAGATTGCCTGACAGACATAGCAGAAGAGAGAGGGAGAGGATGATGGATGATTAGTAGGGCAGCATTAACCCTTTGAGCACACAGAGGTTAATTTGTGCATCTGTAAAAATATTAGAATTTTCGGTGGGAAAGAAAGTCCAAATAATAGTCTTAAAGTAAATATTTCTTGGATATGTTACTTTTAGAACTCACAGATTTTCAACTGTAAAGTGTTAATGATGCAATGCTGTTTATATTTAGGTACATTTATAAAATTAAAAGGCTAAGTTCTGAATTAGAATATGTGTTTGGGTTAAATTAAAAAAAAATGTTTTGGGACCAGAGAATAAGGAGAACAATATAAAAGGGGATTCATGTTTTATTCAATTCTGCTAAAATATCGGGGTCTGAGAAAAATATTTTGATATATATTGAATATATATGTCAAATAATGTAAATGCCACTAGGAAACATTTTATATCTGCATACTTGGTGGACTTATGGACTTATATTTGAATAAATGAAAGAATATTGTTTTTAACAACTCCAAAGTAAGGAAGGCTTTCTTTGGTAGTTTGATCTGTGATCCTGCGCTCATTCATGTTAAATAAAGAGCATCTATTTTCCCCAGCCCCAATTCAAGTGCAGATATGACACCCCCCCCCCCCCCTCCTCCTTCTACACAACTGAAGAATGAGGCGAGTTCCTTTTTATGGGGTGGGTGTCTAGTGATTATATGAATGGGTACAAAATTGAACCCTAGAGGTATTTTAGAGTTTAGAACATTAAATTAAGGTATGAAATAATGTAGACTACACAGTCCTTAGAGACAAAGAAACAATATTGGAAAACAAAAGGTTGCACAAGTATAGATAACATTTACATGCCACCTGATTGAAAACCGGTATTGCCAAAATCCTTATTTAGGTATGCAGCAGTATTGACACATGGAGTAACACATGTGTCAAACAGGGGGGTGACTGAGATGTTTAATAAGGTATTTACAACCCATGGCTTCACTAACTACTAATAAAAACTTCTTGCTCTCAATGGATCATATGTGCAAGATACAATGCTTAGGGAGGCATAAGACCACGGAAAGGGAAGTTCCCCACACCACAATATCCATTCCAACACATTTGCATGGATTTTATTGAATTGGACAAATGCGAAAGGAATAAATATTGTTTGCTAATCACAGACACCCTGACCAAATGGGTGGAGAATTCCAGACAGGAAGTGCAGATGCACAGACAGTGATAATGGACCCTATTTTGTAAATAAAACTATACAACATTTGAGAGAAGTGATGGGAATTTAAGTGAAATACCATTGTGCCTATCATTCCCAATCAGCTGGATTAGTGGAAAGACATAATGGCATTCTAAAAAGCAAACTGAGGAAAGCTATGGAAGAAACAGGTAAAAATTGGATGTACTGCCTACTAGTGGCTGTGACTAGTATGCATATCACACCCACAAAAGAAGGTTTAAGCCCATTTGAGATGATAAATGGAAGGTCATATAAGATACCCTTACAACCAAATGAAACACCTACTGAGGAGTCTGAGCACACACTAGCAGAACACATGTCTAGGCTGTTAAGACAAAGGCGTACTAATGATTTTTGTTCTGTCCTAGAAGGTCCAATTCGAGAAGATGAAAAGGTGCATGTGGGAGATTGGGTCTTACCAAAAAGTAATAAGAAAAAGCAGTGGTACTCCCCAAGGTGGGATGGCCCTTTCAAAGTCCTCCTAACTACCCCTACTGCGGTAAGGATTGCAGAGTGGTCTACCTGGATTCACCAGTCCCATTGCAAAAAGGTTTTACAGGTAGAGTAGGGCCAGTTGGCTACAAGAGGTTCAGAAAGTCCGGCTACAAAGGGAGGTCCTGCACAAGGTGGGACTTGTCTCAAACCGGTGAAGTCTCCTCTACCCTATCCGCTGGAACTCTGTAGCTGGTTAGGATGAAAGGGACAGTAATTATCCTTGGGTTACTGGTGACTCTAGGAGAGGCGTCCATAAGAGGGGGGAGACGTTATGGAAGAGCAGAGGAACCTTTGGATTGGGAAAGTACAGGAAAAGCATTGAATCTAACCTTTATAGAGGGAATAACTAGCACTATACTGGTAGACTTCTGTCAGAGTGCAGATTGTGGGGATACAACTGGGGCTAGAGGACTTCTATGGGCAGATAAATACATTTGCTGGCTCTGGGATGGGGCAGGATGTCAAGCATGGGATCAAGCCCTGTGGACCACAGCACATCAAGATCGGGGGTATAATCTACCAGGGCCTAAAAAGAGTGGAATAAAGGAAAGACTCATAATTACAGAAGTGGTCACCTCCCCCTACACACAAAGTAAGAACTGTAACCAATTATTGATAACATTAAAGGAGTCGAGGAAGGAAGATCAGTGGTTGTACTCTATGGGAGAATGGGTGTCAGAAACTGACCCCTCAGGCAAATTTTTCCTCAAGGTATTACCACCTAATAAAACCTGACAACAGGAAAAGGTAGATTATGGGAGTGTAGATGTGGCGCTATTTCCCTTCAAATTAAAAAATATATATATGTAAAATATTAGGGAGGTATGCCTCAAATAAAATGAAGTGTGATACATCCTCTGTCTGTTGGTCTCAAAATGTGTTTGAAAAAAAAAAAACAAATAAAAATATATATAAGTACCAAACATCTAAACAAATGCAACTACTTTATGTATTAAACCTCTGATGCAGTAAACCACTTTTGTGTTGCACCCCCTGGGGGCAAGAATTAAAAATAACCTATACAACTGATAGTGTTACACCCCCTGTTGATGGATATCAGAGTGTGTGTGTTGAAGGTGCTGAACTTCAGAGAGGGTGTCCAACTGGTGTGCTACACCCTCTGGAGTCCGCAAACTAAAATCCATGATCTACAATATCTGGAACTGTAGAAATGCAGTGATCTAATCCCTAGTTGGCAAAGTGATAAATATGGATGTCTGCTGTATCAAAAATCTGGTATGTGAATAAAAATCCAATTATGCCAATAGATAAACTTTAAGCAGAAGTGAAAAATAAATTAAAAAAAGAAACAAACAACAAAAATGTGAATGCACAATTCAATATACGTCTCTGTGTTACACCACAGAAAGACCACATTCAAAACCAAAACAAATGCAAACACTAAATTATGAGTAGACAAGTCCATACAATAAATAAAGTGACGTGCTTAAAAAAAAAAAAAAAAAAAACAGTGTCCAGTGCTTCATCAAAATTTGGTGCTGATTATCCTTTCAAGTGACAGTGGTGCCAGGTGATATTATCCGTGTTGATAATGTGATTGCACTCACCAGATGACATTACCCCCCAGGGGTGTTATGCCTTCACAGTGTGAGCTACTGGATTTTGCTGGGCAATCTGAGAAATGTTTTGCTGGCTTTTCCACCGAGATGTCACATAGGGGAAAGAGTAATGCCCATAGTGTGATATTGTTTAAAAAGACTTTATTTATTAAAAAGTTTAGGAGATATACTCACATGATAAAACAAGAGCCGGCGCTGTGTAAACAACAATCGCCGCTCAGACCGGAAGTGACGCCATACTAAAATAGAAGTTCTGAGTAAAACTATAAGATTTACTAATCTAACAGTAGAAGATGCCATAGCTTTGGAGACAGGATACCAAGGGAAAAAATGAGTGGTTAGAATGGTTGAGGTACACGGTTAAAACTTTAAAAAAAAAAAGGAAAACTGTTTCGTTTGTGCCAGAGCAAGACTACATTTAGCAACTATTCCTTTTCCTCTAGATCACAATACAGATCCAGGAGGTTTAAAATGTGTGTTGCTATTGTATAATAATAGCTTTAAACCTGAAACAAATTCTACCTGTCACACGTTGAGTTTGTCATTTCCCCCAGTACAGGGACCTCAGATACCTCCAGTGGTTACTGCTTATCCGGGCAACTTTACTTGTTTTGCACTCCCAGGGAACTGTAGCGGGGTGGATCTTGGGTCGCTACCCGATGACTATTGTAGGGAGAGGATTAACATGGGCAATGGTGACTGGGTTGAACATGACATTCAGAGAGCTGATGTCTGGTGGATGTGTGGGGATAAGAAACTGTGAGCTAGGATACTGGCCAATGCCCAAGGGGATTGCGCTATGGTCCAGCTGGCTATGCCCCTGAGGATCCTGTCAGAACACCCGTGGACTAAGAGTCACCAACGGTATCGGAGGGACACCTCTCCCATAGGGACATTTGACTCTCGGATCTACATAGATGAGATTGGGGTTCCTCGCGGAGTGCTGCATGAGTTTAGGGCCAGGAATCAGGTGACAGCTGGGTTTGAGTCTCTTCTCTGGTGGGTGACTATAGATAAAAATGTTGACTGGATTATATGTATGTATATATATATATATATATATATATACATACATACACACACACGTACACTATAACCAACAAGGATTTGTAAACTATACTAGGGACGCTGTGAAGGGCCTAACAGAACAGTTGGCCACCACATCTCTAATGGCATGGCAGAACCGAATGGCCTTAGATATGGTCTTAGTTGAAAGAGGAGAGGTATGCAAAATGTTTGGTAGCATGTGTTGCACCTTTATCCCTAATACAGCTCCTGGAGGGACCGTGACCAGAGCCTTGGAAGGACTGACTGCTCTATCTAATGAATTAGCGGAAAATTCAGGTATTAATGATCCATTAACAAACTGGCTTGAAGGATGGTTCGGTAAGTGGACTGGACTTATCACATCATGTTTGATCTCATTTGCTGTGGCTCTGGCCGTTTTGGTCACTTGCGGATGCTGCTGCATTCCCTGTATTCGAGGACTTTCACAAAAACTGACTGAAACCGCAGTCTAAAGAACGATGTATCAAGCCCTTCCTACCTCTGAGGAGACCTTTGTGGACATTGAAGCTCAACTCAATGACATACAGACCGAAAGTGTATAACACTGGGACTATCATCGAAATGTGTTGAGATAAAATAGTCACACAAGAGGAGGGATTGTTAGAAAAGTTTTAAATGTTTATTGTGTGACTATTAGAAAAACTATTAGAAAAACAATAACCCTGAGACTTTTCTTAAGATGACTTTTGAGCACATTGTTGTATTAACTTGCTGTATCATTTGCTTTAACTAACCCCATAGTAAGTTGTAGGATGATTAGGCTTAACCATATATGGTAGAACAAGAATGTACAGGAAACACTAATTGGCAAATAAAGTACCATTTTGTACCAGGCACGCTATGTGTGTTTCCTCAGCCAATAGAAGCGTTATCCCTATATTATTGTAGGTATTAGGAGGGGGGATGTTCATCTCTTTGTATGATTCTTACTGCATCTTTTGACTTGGTACATAGTTACATAGTTACATAGTAGGTGAGGTTGAAAAAAGACACAAGTCCATCAAGTCCAACCTATGTGTGTGATTATGTGTCAGTATTACATTACATATCCCTGTATATTGCGGTCATTCAGGTGATTATCTAATAGTTTCTTGAAGCTATCAATGCTCCCCGCTGAGACCACCGCCTGTGGAAGGGAATTCCACATCCTTACCGCTCTTACAGTAAAGAACCCTCTACGTAGTTTAAGGTTAAACCTCTTTTCTTCTAATTGTAATGAGTGGCCACGAGTCTTATTAAACTCTCTTCTGCGAAAAAGTTTTATCCCTATTGTGGGGTCACCAGTACAGTATTTGTAAATTGAAATCATATCCCCTCTCAAGTGTCTCTTCTCCAGAGAGAATAAGTTCAGTGCTTGCAACCTTTCCTCATAACTAAGATCCTCCAGACCCTTTATTAGCTTTGTTGCCCTTCTTTGTACTCGCTCCATTTCCAGTACGTCCCTCCTGAGGACTGGTGCCCAGAACTGGACAGCATACTCCAGGTGCGGCCGGACCAGAGTCTTGTAGAGCGGGAGAATTATCGTTTTATCTCTGCAGTTGATCCCCCTTTTAATGCATGCCAATATTCTGTTTGCTTTATTAGCAGCAGCTTGGCATTGCATGCCATTGCTGAGCCTATCATCCACTAGGACCCCCAGGTCCTTTTCCATCCTAGATTCCCCCAGAGGTTCTCCCCCCAGTGTATAGATTGCATTCATATTTTTGCCACCCAAATGCATTATTTTACATTTTTCTACATTGAACCTCATTTGCCATGTAGTCGCCCACCCCATTAATTTGTTCAGGTCTTTTTGCAAGATTTCCACACCCTGCAGAGAAGTTATTGCCCTGCTTAGCTTTGTATCGTCTGCAAATACAGAGATTGAACTCTTTATCCCATCCTCCAGGTCGTTTATGAACAAATTAAATAGGATTGGTCCCAGCACAGAACCCTGGGGAACCCCACTACCCACCCCTGACCATTCTGAGTACTCCCCATTTATCACCACCCTCTGAACACGCCCTTGTAGCCAGTTTTCAATCCATGTACTCACCCTATGGTCCATGCCAACGCACCTTATTTTGTACAGTAAACGTTTATGGGGAACTGTGTCAAATGCTTTTGCAAAATCCAGATACACCACGTCTATGGGCCTTCCTTTATCTAGATGGCAACTCACCTCCTCATAGAAGGTTAATAGATTGGTTTGGCAAGAACGATTCTTCATGAATCCATGCTGATTACTGCTAATGAAATCATTCTTATTACTAAAATCTTGTATATAGTCCCTTATCATCCCCTCCAAGAGTTTACATACTATTGATGTTAGGCTAACTGGTCTGTAATTCCCAGGGATGTTTTTTGGGCCCTTTTTAAATATTGGTGCTACATTGGCTTTTCTCCAATCAGCTGGTACCATTCCAGTCAATAGACTGTCTGTAAATATTAGGAACAACGGTCTGGCAATCACCTGACTGAGTTCCCTAAGTACCCTCGGATGCAAGCCATCTGGTCCCGGTGATTTATTAACGTTAAGTTTCTCAAGTCTAATTTTAATTCCGTCCTCTGTTAACCATGTAGGTGCTTCCTGTGATGTGTCATGAGGATAAACACTGCAGTTTTGGTTACTGAAGCCCCCCGATTCACTTGTGAAGACTGAGGAGAAGAATAAATTCAATACCTTTGCCATCTCCCCATCCTTTGTAACCAGATGTCCTTCCTCATTCTTTATGGGGCCAATATGGTCTGTCCTCCCTTTTTTACTGTTTACATACTTAAAGAATTTCTTGGGATTTCTTTTGCTCTCCTCCGCTATGTGTCTTTCATGTTCTATCTTAGCCATCCTAATTGCACCCTTACATTTCTTATTGCATTCTTTATAAATTCTGAATGCTGAGGATGATCCCTCAACCTTGTATTTTTTGAAAGCCTTCTCCTTTGCTTTTATATGCATTTTTACATTGGAGTTAAGCCATCCAGGATGTTTGTTCGCTCTTTTAAATTTATTACCCAATGGGATACATTGGCTAATGCCCTTATTTAATATGCTCTTAAAGCAAACCCATCTCTCCTCCGTATTCTTTGTTCCTAATATTTTATCCCAATTTATGCCTTTTAGCAAGGTTTGTAGTTTAGGGAAGTTGGCTCTTTTGAAATTCAGTGTCTTTGTGTTCCCTTCATGTTTCCTATTTGTGTGATTTATACTGAAACTAATTGACCTGTGATCGCTGTTACCTAAATTGCCCCGTATTACCACATCTGTTATCAGGTCTGTATTGTTGGTAATCAGTAGATCTAGTAATGTTTTATTTCTAGTTTGTGCGTCTACCATCTGACCCATAAAATTGTCCTGCAAGACACTAAGGAACTGGCGAGCCTTAAATGAATGCGCGGTTCCCTCCGCCCAGTCTATGTCTGGATAATTAAAATCCCCCATTATGATAACACTTCCCATCCTTGCTGCTAATCCAATTTGTGATAGGAGATCCGTCTCCACTTCCTCCCTCAGGTTTGGGGGCCTATAGCATACTCCCAGTATTATTTTCCCCTTAGCTTCATCCCTTTGGAGCTCTACCCATAAAGATTCCACCTCCTCCCTAGCCCCCTTAGTGATGTCATCTCTCACACTCACTTGTACATTATTCTTGATATATAGGCATACCCCTCCCCCTTTTTTACCTTCTCTATCCTTGCGGTATAGGGTATACCCTTGAATGTTTGCCAGCCAATCATGAGAGCTGTTGAACCAGGTCTCTGAAATTCCCACAAAATCCAAATCCTCCTTGTACAACAGTATCTCTAGTTCACCCATCTTGTCCGCCATGCTCCTGGCATTGGTGAACATGCCACATAGTTTAGACTGGTCGCATATTGACCTCGTATTGGGTGTTTCAAGATTGCAACTAGGACTTGCTACTATACTCACCTTGTGTTTTTGTGCTTTGGTTAACCTACCACTAATGCCCCCAATACTACCCTCTGGAATATCTTCCGCGCTGGCTATCACTGTCTCTGGACCCTCCCCCCCATCGCCTAGTTTAAAAACCCCTCTAACTTTTTGGCCATCTTCATTCCTAGCAGATCTGCACCCTCCTCATTTAGGTGCAGTCCGTCCCTTCTATAGTACCGGTTACCGACTGAGAAGTCGGCCCAGTCCTCCAGGAACCCAAACCCCTCCTTACTACACCAGCTCTTCAGCCACTTGTTTACTTCCCTAATCTCCCTCTGCCTTTCTGGTGTGGCTCGATGTACCGGTAATATTCCTGAGAACACTACCTTGGAGGTCCTTTTCCTCAATTTAGCTCCTAAGTCCCTAAAATCGTTCTTTAGGACACTCCATCTGCCTCTGACTTTGTCATTGGTGCCAACGTGCACCATGACAGCCGGGTCTTCCCCAGCCCCTCCCAGTAATCTGTCCACAAGATCCGTGATGTGCCGAACCCGAGCGCCCGGTAGACAACATACTGTTCGGCGCTTCAGGTCTTGGTTACAGATTGCCCTCTCTGTCCTTCTAAGAATTGAGTCCCCTACCACCAGAATCTGTCTTTCCTTTCCCTTTGCTGCCCCCCCACTCTCACTGGAGGAGTTCTTCCCCTGGCAGCTAGGAGAGTCCCTCATCTCCAGCAGTGCTGGTCCCTGACTGGTTTCACCAATGTCACTCAATGGAGCGTACTTATTGGGATGCTCCAGTCCTGGAACGGCCTCTCTGGCACTTCCCCCTCTACCGCTCCTGACTGTCACCCATCTACTCTTTGCTAGTGCCTGCACCTCTTTGTCTCCACCCGCCTCTGTGCTGGCCCCTGCCGGCACCTGCCATGTACGTTCCTGGCTCACCTTTAGTATGGAGGGACTTCTCAGTGCTGACAGTTGCTTCCCCAGATTCAGAACCTGGGCTTCCAGGGAAACAATGTGCTTACATTTTGCACAGCAGTATTCGCCCTCGATCGGATGATCAAGGAACGCATACATGCGGCAAGATGTACAAAGAGCCGCCTCTCCACACCCGCCGGGCATCGTACCTATTAAATTTAGTGAGGATTGGGGATTTTACCCTGTCCAAATTACCTAACAGCTAGCTTCCTGGCACTAATACATTTGTGTGACACATCTGAAATAAATTGTCTGCTTTTCAATACACCTGGAGTTCGACTGATCACAAGAGGAGAGTATTCCTAACAGCATGAGAAAGCAGAGTCCCCTGGGTCACTGAAGATTACACTATCTGGAACTGCCTCCTTCCAGCCATGTACTACTCCCAAGGTTTCTGGGGAATGAAAACCATCTCTTAAAGATTGACGTATGTCATCCTTTGCTTCAATGCCTCTAAAACTGCCAGAATCCTCCTCCTACTCCCTCTCCTCTTGTATGTTCTGTATCGTTGCAAAAATAGTGTCTGCATAAAGCGGGCCTTGAGAGGAAAGGAAGTCCTCTTCCTCCTGCTGCTCTGCCTCGAGTGGCCTGTCCATAATACCACACAGAGTATGCTCCAGCAGGAACACAAGAGGGAATTCTCACTGATGCCCGCATTGTCACAGCTCACCATCCTTGTCGCCTCCTCAAATGGTGACAGTACAAGCATGCATCCTTTATCAGCAGCCATTGACATGGGGAAAAAAATATGAGCTCCTCTGAGCCTGTCCATGTGCCATACTCACACAGGTACACATTGATGGCACTGCAGCATTGTCAAAGTTGAGTTCCACCTGGTGGACATGTCACAAATCAGGCAGTTTATGGGCAGGTGGAATTCCTGCTGAACTTAAGCCAACTGAACACTGGCTGTGTATGACCACCTGAAATGGCTACACACTCTTCTGGTCTGCCTTAGAAGATCTTGCAACCCTGGGTACCTGTTTAAGAAATGCCGCACCACCAAATTGAGGGCACGTGCCTGTCGAAGGGCTGACAGAAGGTTAGTGCCATTATTGCACACCACCATTCCGGACTCAAGGTGCCGTGGCGTTAACCACCTCTGGGCCTGCTCCTGCAGAGTTGAAAGAATCTCTGCTCTGGTGTGGCTCCTGTCCCCTAGACAGATCAGCTGAAGCACTGCATGGCATCTTTTAGCCGGACTTGTTGAATAGCCCCTTCAACGCTTATGGGGTACTGGTGTTTCATAGGACAATTCAACAGAAGAAGGCATTGAGGAGGAGGAGGGGGTGGAGCTGACAGATCTTGCATCATCACAACCAGCTGTATGGAGATGTGGTGGCAAAACAATGCTCCAGCACTGGGCCCTGTCCTGCATCCTTCCTAGTTACAAGCAGAGTTACCTAGTGTGCTGTGAACAAAATATATCATCCCTGACCATGCTTGCTGGATCAAGTGTCAGCAGTAATGTATGTGACTTATGCTCTGAGGATCTTAAAGGGGAAGCCCACAGCAAAATTTATTTTAAAAAATGGCGTAGTGTCCCCCCCCCAATTCCATACCAAGCCATTCGGTCTGCAAAAAGACTTTCACAAAAACCTGTGTACTGTTTTTTATTTATTTTTTACACTTTTTTGAGCGAATGACAATGTACCCCTACAATGTACCCCTACTCATTCACATAGGGGGGGGGGGGCGGAATCTGGGGGCATCATTTTTCTTAAAATTTTGGTTCCCTCAAGGTTCATACCAGACTCAAAGGGCCTAGTATGGTCGGATCCTCTTCACTGAAGTTGCATGGAAGTCGGACATGAAATCGTAGGGCAAAGTCGGATCGGAAGTCATCCGTCTTCCATGTCGGAGCAGTGTGAACCCAGCCTAAAACACACTGACACTAACACTGATACTAATTACATTTTTTTTAGTTCTACCCAAAATATGCTGACCTTGACCCCAACTTTTGACCCTTACCTTCACCCTAACACTAACTCTGGCAAACCTTGATCTAGTTATTTTTTTCTTTATTTTTGCGGCACACTCCCAGCACAAATAGCGATACACATATATGCAGCCCCACGGATCAAGAATATGAATATAAACTAGTAGACATGAGGAGCAACAGAACAGTAGTAAGTACCCAAATTCAAGTGAAGAATGCTGACTGATTGCTTCTATGATAGGGGTTTGCATGTTCTCCCTGTGCCTGAGTGGAACCAGTTGTCTTCAGAAGTCACCTAATTAGTAAATAGAGTCCACCTGTGTGTAATTTAATCTCACTATAAATACAGCTGTTCTGTGAAGCCCTCAGAGGTTTGTCAGAGAACCTTAGTGAACCTAATGCCGCGTACACACGGTCAGACTTTTCGACAACAAAGGTCCGACGGTCTTTCCGACGGACTTTCGACAGAGTTACGATGGACTTTCGATGGACTTTCTAACGACCGGACTTGCCTACACACGATCACACTAAAGTCCGACGGATTTGTACGTGATGACATACGACCGGACTAAAATAAGAAAGTTGATAGCCAGTAGCCAATAGTTGCCCTAGCGTCGGTTTTTGTCCGTCGGACTAGCATACAGATGAGCGGATTTTTCGACCGGACTCGAGTCCGTCGGAAAGATTTGAAGCATGTTCCAAATCTAAAGTCCGTCAGATCAGGTCCGATGAAGCTCACACACGGTCAAATTGTCCGCCGGACTCGGTCCGTCGGACCAGTCCGGTCGAAAAGTCCGTTCGTGTGTACGCGACATTAGTGAACTACGATCCTTGCTAGAAGATAGTAATTGGGATAAAATCTTAGGAACAAAGAACACAAAGGAAAAATGGGTATGCTTTAAGAGCATATTAAATAAGGGCTTTAGCCAGTGCATCCCAATGGGAAATAGATTTAAAAGAGCTAATAAAAGTGCTGGGTGGCTTAACTCCAACGTAAAAATGCATATAAAAGCAAAGGAGAAGGCCTGCAAAAAATACAAAGCTAAGGGATCATCTTCAGAATTCCAGCTTTACAAAGCATACAACAAGAAATGTAAGGGTGCAATCAGGATGGTTAAGATAAAACACGAAAGGCACATAGCGGAGGGGAGTAAAAAAAAATCCCAAAAAATTCTTTAAGTACATAAATAGTAAGAAAGGGAGGTCAGATCATATTGGTCCCATAAAGAATGATGAAGGTAATCTGGTAACTTAAGGATGGAGAGATGGCGAAGGTATTAAATGTATTCTTCTCCTCAGTCTTCACGAGGGAAACGGGGGGCTTCAGTAACCAAAACTGCAGTGTTTATCATCATGACATGTCACAGGAAGCACCCTCATGGCTCACAAAGGACAGAATTAGAAATAGACTTGAAAAACGTAATTAAGTCATCGGGACCTGATGGCTTGCACCCGAGGGTCCTTAAGGAACTCAGTCAAGTAATTGTATACAAAAGATACGCTGCGCTAAGGTGAAAATGTCAATCTGGAGATGATTAATGCATATGAGGTATACTGAAAATATCGCAAAAGCGGCTTATCCAGCCACAGCAAGGCACAAAGGATAGTAAAGTAATTGCCAGACCATTGTTCCTAATTTTTACAGTCTACTGACTGGAATGGTACCAGCTGATTGGAGAAAAGCCAATGTAGCACCAATATTTAAAAAAGGGCCAAGATACATCCCTGGGAATTACAGACCAGTTAGCCTAACATTATATTTATGCAAGCTCCTGGAGGGGATGATAAGGGACTATATACAAGACTTTAGTAATGACAACGGTATCATTAGCAGTGATCAACATGAATTCATGAAGAATCGTTCTTGCCAAACCAATCTATTAACCTTCAATGAGGAGGTGAGCTGCCATCTAGATAAAAGAAGGCCTGTAGACGTGGTGTATCTGGATTTTGCAAAAGCATTTGATACAGTTCCCCATAAACGTTTACTGTACAAAATAAGTACATGGATTGAAAAGTGGCTACAGGGACGAGTTCAGGGGTAGGGATAAAAGGGGAGTACTCAGAATGGTCCAGGGTGGAAAGTGGGGTCCCCCGGGGTTTTGTCCTGGGACCAATCCTATTTAATTTATTCATAAACGACCTGAAGGATGGGGTAAACAGTTCAATCTCTGTATTTGCAGAGAATACTAAGCTAAGCAGGGCAATAACTTCTCCACAGGATGTGGAAACATTGCAAGAAGATTTGAACAAATTAATGGGATGGGCAACTATATGGCAAATGAGGTTTAATGTAGAACAATTAAAAATAAATTAAATAATGCATTTGGGTGGCAAAAATATGAATGCAATCTACTCACTAGGGGGAGAACCTCTGGGGGAATCTAGGATGGAAGAGGACTTGGGGGTCCTAGTAGATGGCAGGCTCAGCAATGCTATGCAATGCCAAGCTGCTGCAAGCAAAGCAAACAGAATATTGGCCTGCATTATAAAGGGGATTAACTCCAGAGATAAAACGATAATTCTCCCATGCTACGAGACTCTGGTCTGGCCGCACCTGGAGTATGCTGTCCAGTTCTGGGCACCAGTCCTCAGGAAGGATGTGCTGGAACTGAAGAGAGTCCAGAGAAGGGCAACAAAACTAAGTGACTGGAGGACCTTAGTTATGAGAAAAGGTTACGAGCACTGAACTTGTTCTCTCTGGAGAAGAGATGCATGAGAGGGCATATGATTTCAATGTACAAATACTGTACTGGTGACCCCACAATAGGGATAAAACTTTTCCGCGAAAGGGAATTTAATAAGACATGCGGCCATTCACTAAAATTAGAAGATAAGCGGTTTAACCCTAACCTGCGTAGAGGGTTTACTGTAAGATCAGTTAGGGTGTAGAATTCTCTTCCACAGGCAGTGGTTTCAGCGGGGAGCATCGATAATTTAAAAAAACTATTAGATAAGCACCTGAACGACCACAACATACAGGGATATACAATGTAATACTGACATAAAATCACACACATAGGTTGAACTTGATGGACTTGTGTCTTTTTTCAACCTCGCCTACTATGTACTATGTAACAAACAGCATCATGAAGGCCAAGGAACACACCAGACAGGTCAGGGATAAAGTTGTGGAGAAGTTCAAAGCAGGGTTAGGTTATAAAAAAATATCCCAAGCTTTGAACATCTCACGGAGCACTGTTCAATTCGTTATCCGAAAATGGAAAGAGTATGGCACAACTGCAAACCTACCAAGACATGGCTGTCCACCTAAACTGACAGGCCGGGCAAGAAGAGCATTAATCAGAGAAGCAGCCAAGAGGCCCATGGTAACTCTGAAGAAGCTGCAGTCATCCACCATTCAGGTGGGAGAATCTGTCCACAGGACAACTATTAGTTGTGCACTCTAGAAATCTGGCCTTTATGGAAGAGTGGCAAAAAGAAAGCCATTGTTGAAAGAAAGCCATAAGAAGTCCCGTTTGCAGTTTGTGAGAAGCCATGTGGGGGACACAGCAAACATGTGGAAGCAGGTGCTCTGGTCAGATGAGATCAAAATGGAATTTTTTGGCCTAAAAGCAAAGCGAGGCCATATCGAGATAATGGTGTCAGCCCGGGTAGAAGAGGGTGGGAGACAGACCTAGGGGACATTTCAGATAATACCTGGTAGACAAGTTTGGAAAGGGTACCTTTAGTCTCATTATCACTGGCACAATGTTTGACGCAATTATTCATAATATACAGGGTATATAGAACACCGCTAAAGTTTATTTAAGTGGGGTTGGCACGATTCCCCAGATTGTCCAAGATGCCAAAAATCCCCCGCTGATTTAATACATACAGTGCCTTGCAAAAGTATTCACCCCCTTGGCTTTTTACCTATTTTGTTACCAAAATGCAACGAAAGTAAAGATTCTTTCAAGAGACTTGGGATTTTTGGGGGGAGATGATACGTCTATTTCCAGTAGGTATCAACAAGAGAAATAGTTAAAATATTATTTTTATTAGATTGCAGTAAAAAAGAAAGGGGTATACAAAACAGATATCAAAATATATGTAAAAGACCAGTATGACCATCCGGTATTATGTTCAAATTCCATTCATGCCTGTCAGCCAACATGTTTCGCAAACGTTTAATTGCTTCATCAGGGCATAGATCGGCATCATTGATTCTTTTAGACTATATAGACAACAGAAGTACGCAGTTACGTGACGGTCATAGACATTCGGATAAAGCAAAGAACATATGATATTTGGTCAAAATATTTAATCTAATAGTCTCACCTACTGGTACAAGTCTAAAACCAAATAGCACATGCTACCATTGCCAGATATCATCCGACGTACCGACTGCTGCAAAAGATCCAAGGGTGCCAGATCCCAACCGGATAATGCCAATAGAGGAACTGGACCGCACACTAGCCAAACAGGAATCTAGTATGTAAGAAGCAAGATGGGGAGATAGATAGGCCACTAAGCTACCCAGTCCAAAGGGATCATATATGTATTTAATCTATTCAATAAGGTAGTCAGTATATCATATAGTCCACCTCACTTAGCCACAGGTAAGGTTAGTATTGATTACAAACTGTATAACACTAGCAAGCTTAGAGGTGGGGGTCTAGTTTAATATGCACTAATACAGAGCCAGAGGCCCTATGACATGGCGTGATTGATCATATCAGAAGATTAACAAGCAACCCGCCCATGATTCTGCTTATAAATGAATACATATTCTCCATCCCCCAAAGGTAAATGAAGGAGATAACACATAAAGACACCCAAATATAGTAAGAGAGGTACCTACTTAGTAATAGTGAATATTAGGTGTGGAAATTTACCTGTAAGGCTCAGAAATAGGGGCTCCTCAATCACAAGGAATCGTCCTGTCAGCATAGACGGGTCAGGGCCGGCTGCGTCTGTAAACACAGCGGCGCCTCCATATTTTATACGGTCCCACCGGAAGTGAAAAGGTCAGTAATGACCTCCGGCATCACTTCCGGTCCGGACGTCCCCGCACATGACGCGCGCGCACTACGCCAAGCGTCACCACCATTGGCGGATGCGCGCGCACTGCCCACACAAGAGTGACGCAGTGAGGGCATATGGAGCGGACATAGAAAACTCCGCCCCATTGCGCGGGGACGTCCGAGTCCCCCTATCTAAGGCAATAGCAACAGTACGGCACCCGACTCGTCCAGCATGTAGGGTGCTTAGTTATTGTATAGTCCCGCAAATGACTATATGCATTTCTATTTTGAAAAGTACTGAGGATATAGAGCATTAAGTATCTTAATATATTAAGCATAATAATAACCCATGCAGGGATCTTTCCCCTCAAGACCACACAGGTATGCACGAGTAAAAATCTGGCAACCATTTATACTTGATATTTAAACATGATAACTCATGCAGGGATCCTTCCCCTCAAGACCAAACAGGTATACATGAGTGAAATTATGGCAGCCATTTAATTGACAAAGTGGAAAAGTAGAAAACAAACAAAAGAAAAAAAAAAAAAAAAGGAGAAAAAGGAGAAAGAAGTCCCAACTGAGGCTAGCAACTTATTATTACAGAAATTATTTATAAGAGAGTGCTGTATTGAGGCCTGGTGGATGAGTGGCCTGCTGGCCAAAAATCCATCTCACCTCCCTCTGGAGTATCCGTTTGTCTACATCTCCTCCCCTCTCAGAGTCAGATATGACCTCCAGAGCAAAGAAGGAGATATAGCTAGGATCAAAGCTATGATGGAGGCCAATGTGCTTGCAGATAGGAGTGTATAAAAGTCCGGCATCCAGGTAGTATAGATGGTCCTGGATCCTTTTGGCAAAAGGACGTTTGGTTTTACCAATATAGAAAGCGCCGCAACGGCACGTGGCAAGGTAAACAATGCCTGTTGTGGGACAATCTGCTTAGCCCTTTAGCTTGTGAAAACCTCCTCTTGGGAGGGGGCAACCTATGCCTTCTCTAATCCATGGGCAGACTTCGCAGTGTCCACATCTAAACGTGCCGTTGCCGCCCTCCGCCCCCAGTGGGGGTGTTATAAGTTGTAAATGACTGTGTACAAACGTGTCCCTAATAGACCTTGACTTTCTATACGTGATCTGTGGCACATTGGCTACATATTTGGACACTATCGGGTCCTCGGAAAGGAAATGCCAGTTTTCATTGATGAGATTCCGGATCGACTGTTGATAGGTCGTGAAAGTGGTGATACGTTTCGTAGTAGGATGGGGGTCACTTACTTTTTGTTTAAATAAAAGAGTGTCACGTATGTTTGATTTGGCCCGTTTATAGGACCTTTTAAGGATTTTCTTGCTATAACCCCTATCAAGTAACCTCCTGTAAAGGGCTTTTGCTTCTCTTTCGAAGTCTTCATTTCTAGCACAATTCCGTCGTAATCGCAAGTGTTGGCTGTAAGGTATACTGTGTACAAGCGTACGGGGGTGAGAACTAGAGAAGTGCAATATGGTATTTCCCGCAGTTTCCTTCCTGTATAGTGTGCTGAAAACAGAACCATTCTCTTTGAGGACAAGGCGCAGATCCAAGAAGGGAATGGAATGTGCATCCGATTGAATCGTAAACTTCAAATTGAAGTTATTCTGGGACAGGAATTCCATAAAGTCCGACAACAGGTTGGTTGAGCCTGTACAAATGAGGAGGACATCATCGATGTATCTCCGCCAGAGAAGAATGTGGCGGAGATACACCGACGCCCCCTCACTGGAAAAAAGAGTGCGTTCCCATCCCCCCAGGTACAGGTTGGCATACGATGGGGCACAGGAAGTCCCCATCACTACCCCCTGTACCTGGAGGTAGGTGACGCCATTAAACAGAAACATATTGTTAGTTAAAATATGTTCCAGTAATGTGGTGATAAATTGACCTAGTTCCCAGCTATTTGTGTCTCTTTCTCTCAGGAATTGTGAGATTACCTCTACGCCCCTGGTATGTGGGATGCTTGAATAGAGAGCCTCTACGTCAATTGCTGCCAAGATTGCCCCTTGAGGTATCGTGAGTCCTTCCAGGATTTTCAGTAGGTCTAATGTATCCTTGAGATATGAAGGCAAGCTTGTGACATGTGGGCGTAAATAGGCATCTACGTATTGGCTGGCAGTCTGGGCATGGCTGCCTATCCCAGAGATAATTGGACGTCCAGGGGGGTTCACAATGTTCTTGTGAACTTTGGGTAATGAGTAAAAAGTTGGCGTGATTGGCCATTTGATTTCCAAGAATTCCCGGGTATCCCTATCAATCAGGCCCTGTTGGTATGCTTGATCAATGATGGTCAAATAGTTAGATCTTGCCTCAGTGAGCTTTTGAGCTGGGACTTGTTGATACCATTCCTGGTTATTGAGTATATTCAGACACATATTGATGTAATCCTCCCTATTCATCAGAACTACATTTCCTCCCTTGTCGGAGGGTTTGATTACTAGGTCTTCCCTCTCCATAAGATTTTTTAAAGCTGATTGTTGTGCCGGTGATAAGTTGTTGATGGTACACTTAGGAAATTGAATCCCTTCAATTTGCTTGGTCGTTTGTTTCAAAAACGCCCATATCGCTGGGCATGTTTGAAGATTTGGGAACTTTTGAGATTTTGCCTTAAATTTGAGTGGTACGATTGGAGTTGCTATAGTTGCCTCTTCCTCCTCAGATGATGAATCTTGAGAATCTACATATCCTTCATTCTCATCCAGTAATTGGATCAGCGTTTTCAGTGCCCTAAAGTCCTGTACTTTGAAACCTTTGTATAGGTCTTCTTCCCTTTTCACCCCCTTCCCTCTATCGGTGTCAAAAATATACTTATATGTTAAGTCTCTTGCAAAAATATGCAAGTCTTTAACTAAAGTGAATTTGTCTATATGCTGTGAGGGACAAAAGCTAAGCCCTAGTCTTAGTACCTCCAATTCCACCAATGTGGGCTGATATGATGAGAGGTTGATGTCTAATCCCGATTTGTTACATTCTGTTTGATTACAAACGGGTCCATTTTCCCGGTCCGTTGTATCATTGGAGTGGCCGGGGGGTTGGAGATATGGCCTAAAGGGGTTGATCCTGTTTGGGGACCACGTCCATGATTGGATTTGGGTACAGCCCCCATTTCTCTTGGGAGTGCTACATCATTCTCTGGTACATCCCCAAACAAAGGGAGAGATGTCGTTGCACCTGCAAATTAATCATTATAGGCACCATCTCCTGAGTCTGAGTAGGAGCCATTTTGTGGATGTCTAGAGGGAGAAATAATACGCTTTTTGCTAGTGCCTCCATGATTCTGGTGTTCACTGTTATTTCCTCGTTTCGGTAGGCGTCCCCTGCTATGTGAACCTCGTGATCTTTTGGGAGGTGGTTTATAGGATGAGACAGATGATGAGGCTGATGCCTCAGAGTCAGACCTATATGGAGTTTCAAAGTTTTTATTTGTCCGGAATTGTCTCTCCCGTTTGTTGTTTTGACCTCTGGGCCATCGATATGCGTACCCTCCTGAAAAGGCTAGTTTATCTTTATAGAATTTCGTGTCCTTCTTAGTAACAATATTTTTGTTGTAATTTTCTAAATATTGTAATAGATCATTTTCTCTCTTTTTAAACTCTGCACTAGTAGCTAGTTGGTGTCCGCTCGTTTTAAGTGATTCAATTTCTTTATCCAAGTCATTTAACTCCTTATTATATTTAGTTTTTAACATTGAAATCATATGTGCAGAGCACCTATTAAGGTTTTGTTCCCATTCCTCTTTGAAAGCTGGATCGGTCATTTCAAAGGAGGGAAAAACCTGTGGAACTCTGCAGCTCCTTCAGGGTTACCTTAGGTCTCTGTGCTGCCTCTCTGATTAATGCCCTCCTTGCCCGGTCCCTGAGTTTTGGTGTGCGGTCATCTCCTAGCAGGTTTGCTGTTGTGCCATATTCTTTCCATTTGGTTATGATAGATTTGATGGTGCTCCTAGGGATCATCAAAGATTTGGATATTTTTTTATAACCTAGCCCTGACTTGTACTTCTCAACAACATTGTCCCTTACTTGTTTGGAGAGTTCCTTGGTCTTTATGGAAGTGTTTGGTTAGTGGTGCCTCTTGCTTAGGTGTTGCAGCCTCTGGGGCCTTTCAAAAAGGTGTGTATATGTAATGACAGATCATGTGACACTTAGATTGCACACAGGTGGACATCATTTCACTAATTATGTGACTTCTGAAGGTAATTGGTTGCACCAGAGCTTTTTTTGGGCTTCATAACAAAGGGGGTGAATACATACGCACATGCCAATTATCAGTTTTTTATTTCTGAAAAATAGTTCTATGTATATATTTTTCTAATTTTACTTCACCAACTTAGACTATTGTGTTCTGATCCATCACATATAATTCAGATTAAAAAAACATTGAACTAAAGGCTGTAATGTAACAAAATAGGTAAAAAGCCAAGGGGGGTGAATACTTTTGCAAGGCACTGTATATCACATAGAATTCCAATAAAATACATTTACGTTTTTTGGTTGTAACATGACAAAATGTAGAAAATCTCAATGGATATAAATACTTTTTCAAGGCACTGTAAAGTTGCATAAATTATTGGCTCTGTAGGAGTACCTGTAATAAATAACTAAAGAGTAAAGGCATAGCCAGTACTGCAGTGTTTTCTTTGCATTCAGTCAAGTAGTGCTAGAGAACCCTGTGTAGAGACAATACAAATAAAGAATAAGGTTGTCAGAAAAAAAGATGGGGAATAAAAGGGAAAAAAAAGGTAAAGGCGGAAGAGCAAGCCATCTGCTGTCAATGTCTCCAGCCAAAGACCTGGGGATGTATCAGCGACATTTTAGCAGATACGTGTCCCAGAAACTCCAGACTGCATTGAATTTATTTAACATATTATGACTTTTGTAGTCAGTTTTTCCATAATTTGAACTTCAGTCAAAAGGAAACTCCACTTTTTTTGAAAAAAATATCACAAATAAAAAATTTTAAAAAATAGTAATATAGCATATACAATTGCAACACAAGCCTAATTGTAATATAACACTGTTAACAATTACCTTTCCTTTTCAATTTACAGCACTGTAATTTTCTGTAAAATGCAATACAATATGGCAACCTGGAAGCATTCTGCACACAGATGATCTATGGAACGCCCCCCAGAAATGGAATTTCCTACTTGTGTGATTGGCTTTCCGATTGCCCTATGATACAAGTCCGATTTTGACCATACTCGCATCCTGTGCAACAAACATTTTAGTTTTGGATAGATTACTACCAAAGAATTAATCACATCTAAAGCGATGCAGTCCCTGACACTTTCCTCATTAGAACCCTGCAAGTGCATCAGCTGATAACTATAAAGTCATTCCCATTACATTAACATTCACTTTGAATGTGGACACAGAGAAACAGCTATTTCTTCTAATGCCAACATCCGTCGGAAAAAATCCTAGGATTTTGTTGTCGGAATGTCCGAACAAAGTCCGACCGTGTGTACGCCCTATTAGAATCACTCCCTAGGATACACTTAACCCCTACACTGCCCCCTAGTGGTTAACCACTTCACTGCCAGTCACATTTACACAGTAATCAATGCATTTTTAATCGCACTGATTGCTGTATAAATGTGATTGGTCCCAAAATCGCGACAAAAGTGTCCGATCTGTCCACCATAATGTCGCAGTTACGATAAAATTGCTGATCACAGCCATTACTAGTAAAAAAAAATTATTAATAAAAATCCAATAAAGCTATCCCCTATTTTGTAAAGGCTATAACTTTTGCGCAAACCAATCAATAAACGCTTATTGCGGTTTTTTTTACCAAAAATATGTAGAAGAATACGTATCGGCCTAAACTGAGGAAAAAAAATGTTTTTTTAATATATTTTTTGGGGATATTTATTAATTAATAATTTATTATTATTTATTAGCAAAAAGTAAAAAATAATGCGTTTTTTTTTCAAAATTGACGCTATTTTTTTGTTTATAGCGCAAAAAATAAAAACCGCAGAGGTGATCAAATACCACCAAAAGAAAGCTCTATTTGTGGGGGAAAAAGGACGTCAATTTTGTTTAGGAGCCACGTCGCACGACCGTGCAATGGTCAGTTAAAGCGACGCAGTGCCGAATCGCAAAAAGTGCTCTTGTCTTTGGGCAGCCAAATTGTCCGGGGCTTAAGTGGTTAATGACAATTGAATAAGCATTTTCTTTATAATGCGTGCAATAAGAAATCCTGGGGGCCTGAGTCCAGATCCTCCACATATCTAGAGTCGATTTCTGTCCCAAAATCGCCTCCCATCCCCTCATATAGGCATGCTTTGGGAAAGGATTTCCTGGCAAGGCCGTTATTTAGAACGTTTAACAAATTGGCTTAATATCATTCACTAATTCACCATTGCTTTTGTTTACATTTAACGGTTACCCTTTTTCTTTAACTCTTGTTGTCTGTGCTTTATTCTATTTTCTCACATGGATCGAAATTCAGCAGGTTCGGGAGGGGCTGGCCAAATTTCAAACCATGTATGGACTATCTAATTGTACACAAGTTGATCTATCTAGGTTTTTTCCAAAATGATCAGAGCCGCAGGCTATAGCTGGCAACACTGATCATTGTATTTTGCCGGCGGGGAAGAATCCCTGCCAGCAAAATACAATAGCTCAACAGGAGGCTTCACCCATCCACATCAAATATGTGGATTGGGGAATTGGTTCAACGGTTGAATGGAAAAAAAAAAAAAGATTTATGTATGGCCTCCCTTAGACAGCAGTTGGAAATTAAATATTACTTATCACAGAGTGGAGAGCCCCTATTAAAGTTTCAATCACCACTGGTCATAGCACTGATCAGTAGATTACCATTTACATTCTAGTGGATTTTTAATAATTGGATTGTATTTGTCTACAAAAATGGAAATTGCATGGTCAAGTGCTCCCAGTTATGCACGTCTCAATTTGCATCTTTAAGGGCTCTTATTCATCTTCATTACAGTTTGCATGTTCAAGTGCATCTCTTCATTCATGTCCCTGTTTGCTTGGCTAATTGTGTATATTCACACATGAATCAAAGGAATGCTCTGATATGTTTTGTGATAGTTGCCTTTTACAGTATGTGTAAACCTCATAGAAGCTTTATCGTGTTAATAATCTATAGCGTCTATTAATGTAATACCTGATGACCCTGCCATGAAGGTCCTTGTTCAGGCACTACCTGTTATAGGGTGACAACATTCTATCCCTGTCTTCTGCTTGTACCCCTGCATTGACTCATAATAAACGGCTATTTGAACACACATCAAACAGACATGGTCATGACAGACATGGACTTCTTCTTGGACTTTCACTATATATCGTTGGCTATAGTGCAGCGCTAAATCATTGAAATTTCACTATACAGGCATGGTCTACTGTTGACACCATGAGGAACCCCGCCCTAAGAAATGCAATGCAACCATCACTGGGCTGCATGGACTGTATGTACACAAGGTTTAGAAACAATAGGATGCAACAAAATATGACAAAAATTCATATACGTTGCAAAATTGTATATTTAAAAACCCAAATATTCAAAATACTTCTTTTAACCTGTATATGCACTTGAGTGTTGTCTGAGATGTATATGACACTGTAAAAGCAGTAGTAGGTACTGTAATCTCTCAAACAACATGTAGGCACCTCATATTTTCAGTACTGATAAAGGATCAACAGTCCTGAGCAGAATGAAGGGCAGTCAGATTTGGCAATACTTGCAGCATTCAAGAACCTTCAGAACTCACCATGACTCCTATCCTTAACTTGGTGGCATCTGTCTACAGTACATGTACGGTGAGGGGTAAAGTTTCATCTGTACCTGTGCAAACTGAAGTAAAATATCACTTAAATATTCCCCACTTGTTACCTCCATTATAGGTTAAACAGAACCTGTCTGCACTTAGTTTATTAGTCTAGAATGCCCTTGTGTAAATACTGTGTAATCTGGCATGCACACAATCTTTTCAAGCCTCTGTTTACATAGAAAGTCTGCTGTTTGTTCCAGGCCTAAAGTGGAAGTCGAGGCTAGATCTTACCAAGCTTAAAATAGTTCCCACGCCCTCCTAACGCTTATTCTATCTACCCTGTATAAGGAAGATGTTTGTAGTTACCTATTCTCAGGGCGCTCTGGTCCAGTCACGTGATCAGCTCCCAGTGGCTGGCTGCAGGGGAGAAGAGGGACAGCGGACATCAGATGCCCCATAGTAAGCCTGTGGGTGATGTAACCGCCCAGGCACTTCAGCCCTTGTCGGCACTTTCTCTTTTCCCCTGAAGCCAGCCACTGGGAGCTGATCATGTGACTGGACCAGAGTGCCCTGAAAATAGCTTCTACCGGGCAGTTAGTATAGGAGTTAGAAGGGGGGTGGGAGCAGTTTTAAGTTTAGCTAGATTCAATTTCCCCTTCTCCTATTTTCATTTTTGTGTTTTTTTTAGCCTTTACTTTCTGTAAACATTTGATGATATAAAGCAAAATAGCAGTCACCTAGTTTTTCTCACTTTGGAATCCCTGATTTTCAGAAGGATAACATGACAGACCCAATCGGGACAGGGGCTTTTGGAGGGGACTGCAGGGTAGCCTTTTGCCTACTATGGGCCCTGGCTTTTGAAGGGGCTCTAATCTTTGGGTGGTGTGTGCCTGGGGGACCTTTGGAGTAGTTTTGCTTCAGATTCGGGTCCATGTCTCCCTGAAAACACACAGACTGTGGGAACCTAGGACCTGGATACAGATTTGGGGCCTCTGTGCCCAAACCAACATTGATTACTTCAACCCTCTTTCTAGATTTAGAGACTGATTATAATCAGCTTTAAACAACTAGATGCTGGGGTCTCCTGCTGTTAAGTATAATCTGTATACTAGGGTGTCTTTCTCTCATGGTATAATATACCCATTGTGTGCCTCCTAGGTGTGAATTCACATTGTTAATTGAGTCACCAATTGTTTCTGTCTGTCTGCAAATCCTCTTGGAGATGTAACTAGCATTGTGTCCACTTTACTTTGTTACCGAACCATTGTGGGATGTTTATGTTAGCTGTTCATTAGATGTACTGATATTACTGTTTACAGTTTGCATTATTTAGGATAATGTGATCAAGTCCTTACCTGATTTTGTGTGGTATATATTGTGTGTGAGTTTACAATAAGGGTCAGTTCCAGTTTGCACCTAAGCTATGTTATCTAGTTCTTGGGTGCAATGATCAGCTATAATACCATGCTCCTGGTTCCAGAGTTGAGGAAGCTGTATTTTGGCAGAAGCACCCAGGCTTGGTGCCAGGTGGTCTGTCACAGGTACTGTATAGAATCCCATTCCCCTAGACCAAGCAAGACAACATCTTACATATGCTCGTTCTGATTTTTCTCAGAGTGAGCATGTGCAATAGTCAATAATTCAAAGTCTGTGAAAGTGTGTCTCTTCAGGTATGTGACCTTAAACAGACTGCCAGGATCAGATATAAAAACTGACAACTTAAAAATGTATTTTTATTTTGAATTCAATAAGCCTGTAGGAAAATACATACATTTACACACATTACAGTTTATGGTGGTGAACTAGAACCTTTAAAACATGATAAATTATCAGTTCTCAACATATATAGCCTCCGCAGCTGTGCTCAAACAGCAGATTGCTGTCCACGAATGTAAGCGGAACCCTACTTTAAATACAGCTGTCTTCTTGCTGGATTGTTTGTATGCATTTCCTTTACAGAATGTTGTGGGGTGATATCATACAGACTAGAAGTTTTATAGTAGTAGCTGGCGATTAAAAAAAAAAAAAAAATCAGTTCTAGCTTGTCATTTCCTAAATGCTACATTACAATTAAAGCAGTGGAAAAGCCAGGCAGCAATAAAAGGAATTTAATTTTATCAACACAAAGCATTTAAAAAAATCATATTTAAATAATGCAACATATACAAACATCTTTAAAAAATATAAAAAAAAATCTGCAAATAATTGCTTTTAAATATTAAATACTCTAAAAGAGTTTGTGTTCAACATTTTATAAACAATATGCATAGACACCAGCCTGTGGTTTATGCAGTCTCTGATAATACATGTGTTTCTCCCATTTGCAGCTTCATATCAAAACTTGAGGTTAATCATGAGGTCGGAGAGCTTGTTGAGATCTTTAAGACATGGCTCCCTGTGCAGGACAAAGTCCACTTTGGTATCTTGTTGGGGAAAGATACTTAGAAGCTCATTCCTTAGTCTCTCAGTTTCCCTGTGGGAGCGTAGTTCTGGTTCTTCTTTGCCCTTATGTCCACCTGGCTTTCTGTCTCTGAGGTTGAGGACCTCTGTCTGAGCTGATGGCCTTGGTGGACTTTGGGATGTGTGAGGAGATTTTCTACCAGCAAATGAGTGACCTTTTGTCTTGAATCTAAATGAAAACATGTTAGTGTTAAAGTGATATTAAAGGCATTTTTAAAAAAAATATCATGTCATACTTACCTATTATGTACAGTGGTCTTGCACAGAGCAGCCCTGATCCTTCTTTTCTTCTGTCCCCAGCCAGTGCTCCTGGTCCCTCCCTCCTGCCAAGCGCCTCTAGAGAAAGCAGTTTGCTTGGGAACCAATGACCAATGAGGAGGGAGAGTCCCCAGAGAGCCGAGGCTCTCCTGCACATTGATGGATACCGATGGGGCTCAGGTAAGCATTAGGGGGGGCTGCTGCACAAGGAAGGTTTTATACCTTCATGGATAGAATGCATGAAGGTAAAAAACCTCGAGCCTTTAGAACCACTTTAAGCAGAATGTATAAAAAATATCAAAAATTTTGTACAATGAGACTTACTTGGGTAGCGAGTTCTTGGTCAGGAACTGGTCCAGTAGTGGCCCGTTTCTCCCCAAGGGATCATCTGGTACCATAAATATGTCCCCAACAAAGGTGAATTGTAGCACTCTGTAACATTCCCCAAAGACAAGAAAAGAAGCATAACAGTTATAAAAGGTTTACCATATTAGAGAGATTAGTACTTTTAATTTCATTTTTATGTACCTGTCCTTTATTATATTTTGCCAAGCTTGAGATTCTGCAAATATGTCCCGTAACTGATCATTCGTGACTATGACACCATCTGTCCTCTCGGCCAGCTGCAGCATGAACCTGTGTAGAGTTAGACAAACAAAATGTTACTGGAAAATAAGTTTGGCTTAATTTCAATAGTCCAGTGACAGCTAATCAACAAAAAAAGGAGATAAGTGCAGTCTTTAAGTTACTATCACCAGTTTCCTGCTCCTCTGCCCTGCTGCGTCTATGGTTCAGTACTCCTCTGGCTACTGTATCCTGCATTTCAGGTTCTCTGAGTGTTATGGATCATTTTACTTTATATAGTTCTATGAGTCAACATGTTGCAGAAGGAGATTGAGGTGATAGTTGTAGGAAAAGCTCCAAGATGGGGAGCTTGAAGTTTGCAGTTAAAAGGGCTGGGGCACAAATGTTAACGCTATACTTACAGCTCTACCTCACTCAATCTGTGAGCTGAATAAAAGAAATCTAACAAATTCCTCCATTCACGCTGTGTTGAGATATTTTATTCTAACAGATGGAGCTGCTGGCTTGCAGAATACCTTTACAGTGCCTGCATCTGATTGGATGCAGGCTCTGTTGGTCCTCCATAAGGTTTGATGGGCTCAATAAGTAGGATTAACGAGGTGCAAGTGGTGACCCACACAGTGTTTGGGCCCCTCATAGAATTATAGCCATTGTCTTGGTACAAACAAGGTTTCCTTATTGTAATGTGAGTGAATAAGTAAATACTAGATAGCAAAGTGTTATGGTTTTAGTGCCGGTTCACACAGGGGCGACTTCTGCCAGTCACAGGCTGTGTCATGCCCCTCCAGCCTGTGTCTTATAATAAGAGGTAGGTGATGTCTCCATCAATCTACATATAATATTCCACCCCCCCCACACACACACACACACACACACTGTGTTTAGCTGGCTCGTGGCCATGGAGGAGGAGGGAGAGAGTGGGCTGTCATTTACCACTGTGTGTACACCTACATGTGTGACTCTATAGTCACATGGGCTGCTCAGATGTGATATAGAGGAAATGCTTAGCATAAAAACTCACTGAAAACTGAGCATGTGCAGAGTTGCCACCACAGCTGCAAAATCCCTAGCTGAATCGGGGACATGGACAAAAGGTGGCGAGAGAGAGCAGCAGGATCAACCAGGGTTTTTTTGCAAAATACAGATAGGGACTGAGTGAGTTTGAACAGCATGTAATATAGCATTAATTTATAATTTTTTATGGTGTGAGCTTAGGCCCCTTTCACACTTGTGCGACCTAAAAGTCACATGACTTTGCCTCAATTTTTTCTGTGATTTTGCCGTGACTTTGACAAAATTTTACAAGTAATACTTCATATTCCCATCGCACACATTCCTGGATGAGCTCACGAATATGGGTGCTGCAGCAACAACCAGCTGAATACTGGTTCAAGTCACAATGAAGACATTTGCCAGCACACCATGGAACGGCGTAAATAGCGTGCATGTGATGCCTGACGAAGGGGTCCTGCGTGACTCTGAAACGTTGCACTCTCCTTGTGTTGTGATCATGCAATAAATTACACATTTGAATACTATTTACGCCGTTCCATGGTGTGCTGGCAAATATCTTAATTTTGACAAAATTTTGCCGCGACTTTGCCGCGACTTGAACCAATGCCTATGTAATCTTGAAGTCTATGGACCTCAAGTCGCATCAAAGTCGAACCAAAGTAGAATATCGCACAGATATAAACGGTACTCATTGGAATCATGGGGTACCACTTGTCATGCAACTTTGCAGTCCCAAGTCGCAGGACAAGTCGCACAAGTGTGAATGGGGCCCTAGTGAAACTTTAAGATAAAGAAAAACAAAATTGGTGTCCCCAGCACTTTGGGAGACTGATGTCTTTACAGAAATTTCTCCTAAAAGATTAGATAAACTGGCTGGGCTTTTTGTGACCAGGAAGTGTCAGGAATCGGATTATGCATATTATCTTCACAGTGTCATAGTTATTTTGCACTTTACACTTTTGGTCTGCATTACATTACCCATCTACAATAAATACTTGGTTGTAGGAAATGATCCAACCACTAAAACTGGCTGTTGTGAATGACAAATCCATCTTCTTACCGAAAGTCAAGAACAATGAGCTGTTGCTTGGAAATTCCCAGGGTACCAAAAGGACAGGATTTTTTTTTTTGCCCTAATCAATGATAATAACCCCCACAGAGGACTTACGGTAATTGTCTCCCAAACCTACTGAATTCAGTTATTGAATAGAAGGCATTACTTTAGTTATATGGCGAATTTGACCTCAGGGAAAGAGAATCGCGAGCTAATCATCTGGAATAAAATGGTGCCAAACATAATTTATATACGAGATTATCATGTTCTTGTGACAATGCTGTTACCTGTCATCATAAGATGTTATTCTTTTGCCTTCCACAGTCCTTGAGGGGGTGAAAGATAGAAGACCTAGATCATTTAGGTCTGCCAAGAAATGTTGCTCTATTAAAAAAAAAACAAAAAAAAAAAACAAAGAAAAATGTAACTATTTGTGTATACCTTACCACTTCCTTCTCTGTACAACTGTATATTATTTATAGCTCAGATTGTTTTCATGCCTTGCTAATACATTTAAATTAACATGCTTATTTAAAGCGGAGTTCCACCCATTTTCTGAACTTACTCCCTATTGTATCCCGTAAGCTCATCTGTTTCCAAAAGCAATTTTTTTTTCCTACTTAGAAGTACCTTTTCCTGTGTTATTCCTCCTTTACTTCCGCCTGTCCCCGCCTAGGCGATTACGTCACTAAGCAATTCGCAAGGGTTCCTAGGATAGCGGCGTCATGTATCCCAGGATCCCTCGCGAATCGCCTACTGCCGAAATCTCGCATTATTGGAAGAAGGAGAGCCGCGCAGAGGCATTACTGGACATGCGTGAGATTGGGAGGTGCATGCTGGATAGCCAGCTGCACAGAAATCCAGGAAGGAAATGAACACAGGAGGGCTTCAGGTGCCCACAGCTAAAATGGAACCTGCCTGCTTCTGAGATCTGTGAGTAATAAAGTATTTTTAAAGAAAGTAAAAAGCGCTAAAGATATGACGTTAGAAATGTTCATGTACAGGTTTAGACAATTACAGAGCAGTCTTTAACCACTTGTTGACCAGCCGTCGTCATTATACGGCGGCAGGTCAGCTCATTCCCGTGAATCGCCGTACTGGTACGTTAGCCCCTTTAAAAGCCATAGCAGGTGCGCGGAAGCGCACACCCGCTGCATGGAGGGGCGCGCCTGCTGCACGGCGGGGAACCTGAACCAGAGCCAGAACGGGGATTTGTGTGTGTAAACACACAAATCCCCGTTCTGACAGGAGAGGAGAAACAGATTGTTGTTCCTAGTTATTAGGAACAGCGATCTGTCTCCTCCTCCAGTCCGTCCCATCCCCCCACAGTTAGAAACACACATGAGGAGGACACATTTAATCCCTTGATCGCCCCCTAGTGTTAACCCCTTCCCTGCCAGTGACATTTACACAGTGTTCTGAGCACTTTTATAGCACTGATCACTGAATAAATGTCAATAGTCTCAAAAAAAGTGTCAAAATTGTCTGATCTGTCCACCAGAATGTCACAGGCCCGCTAAAAATCGCAGATCACCGCCATTACTAGTAAAAAAAATAATAATAAAAATGCCATAAATCTATTCCCTATTTTGTAGGCGCTATAACTTTTGCGCAAACCAATCAATATACGCTTATTGCAATTTTTTTTTGTAGGAGAATACATATTGGCCTAAACTGATGAAAATAAAAACCACAGAGGTGATTCAATACTACCAAAAGAAAGCTCTATTTGTGGAAAAAAAAAAGGACGTCAATTTTGTTTGGGTACAGTGGCGTACGACCGCGCAATTGTCAGTTAAAGAGACGCAGTGCCGTATCACAAAAAATGGCCTGGTCATTAAGGGAGAAAATCTTCCAGGGCTGAAGTGGTTAAGAAAAAAAAAATGTATGGGGGACTGGAACTCCGCTTTAAGTGATACAATTCTGTGCCTAGAAAAGGTACCAAGTATTACCCACACCTTTTGCTATTAGCGTTATTTTTTTTTATTCAGATTGCAAACATTTTGGTGGAGTATATCTGTACTTTGATTTGGGTCCACCCAATATTGATTTATTGATAATGGGTGGATATTGGCAGATGGAATCACCCAATAAAGTGGATTTACTAAAGGCAAATAGACTGTGCACTTTGCAAGTGCAGTTGCTCCAGAGCTTAGTAAATGAGGAGGAGCTCTGCTGACTTCCATCATCCAATCATGTGCAAGCAAAAATACATTTTTTTCTATTTTCCTTGCATGTGATTGAGTATTCTTTGCAAAGTGAAGCTTTATCTCATTTAGTAAGCTCTGGAGCAAATGCACAATCTATTTTCCTTTAGTAAAGCAACCCCAGTGTCTTTATTCAGCAACATCTTATGTTGTGTTGTACAATGAAGGCTTATAAAATGTTTAAAGGCAAGTACATACATCTGTTTAGCAATATGAAGCAGAACAATGTTTAACAGAAACCTGGCCTGAGAGTTGGAGGAATAGAGTATACAAGGAAGGGTAATTCAATTACTAAGGAGCTATATAGAGGGACTATTTTGTAGTGGGCTTTGTAGGTGACAATTAGTAGTTTGAACTGAACTCCCTAAGTAATTGGTAGCCATTGGAAACCTGAGTGAGAGGCATCATTTCAGAAATGGTGAGAAAGGTGAATAAGCAGCAGAATTAAAGCGCAATTGGACCTCCAGTTCAAATTAGCTAAATATATTCCATGCACTTTAACCACTTAAGGACCGAGCCTCTTTCTGAGATTTGTTGTTCACAAGTTAAAAACAGTTTTTTTTTTGCTAGAAAATTAATTAGAACACCCAAACATTATACATTTTTTTTCTAACAACCTAGAAAATAAAAATGGCGGTCGTTGCAATACTTTCTGTCACACCATATTTGCGCAGCGGTCTTACAAGAGCACTTTTTTTGGAAAAAATACACTTTTTGAATTAAAAAATAAGACAACAGTAAAGGTAGCCCAATTTTTTTTATATTGTGAAAGATAATGTTACGCCGAGTAAATTGATACCCAACATGTCACGCTTCAAAATTGCGCCCGCTCGTGGAATGGCGACAAACTTTTACCCTTAAAAATCTCCATAGTCGACATTTAAAAAATTCTACAGGTTGCATGTTTTCAATTACAGAGGAGGTCTAGGGCTAGAATTATTGCTCTCGCTGTACCAATCGCAGCGATACCTCACATGTGTGGTTTGAACACTGTTTTCATATGCGGGCGCTATTCACGTATTCGTTCGCTTCTGCACGCAAGCTCGTCGGGACGGGGCGCATTAAAAAAAAAAAAATTTCTTATTTATTTTACCTTTTATTTTTTATTTTTACACTGTTTTTAAAAAAAAATAAAAAATAGTCACTTTTATTCCTATTACAAGGGATGTAAACATCCCTTGTAATAGATAAAAGCATGACAGGACCTCTTAAATATGAGATCTGGGGTTAAAAAGACCTCAGATCTCATAAATTAGACTAAAATGCAATAAAAATTTTTTTTTTAAAATGTCATTTAAAAAAATTATTTAAAAAAAGTCCCTTTAAAAGCTGTGGGTGGAAGTGACGTTTTGACGTCACTTCCGCCCAGCAATTGTATGGAGACGGGTGGGGGCCATCTTCCCCTCACTCGTCTCCAAACCCAGCTAGTGACTGGACGCAATCGCCTCCGCCGCTGCCGACGGCTCCAGTAAGCGGTGGAGAGCACCAGATCGCGGAGGGAGCGAATCCGCCGCAGAGACCACTTTTATCTTGTAGCGGACCGCCCGCTGAAGAAGGGGATACTGGGGTTATGGCAGCTAGCTGCTGCCATAACAACGATATCCTCCTTCAAACAGCCAACGTAAAACTGCGGTGGGTGGTCCGTAAGTGGTTAAATCAATAGATGTGCAAAGTCTTATGCCCCGTACACACGATCGGACTTTCCGACAACAAAACTGTGGATTTTTGTTCGAAGGATGTTGGCTCCAACTTGTCTTGCATACACACGGTCACACAAATGTTGGCCAACAATTACGAACGTGGGAACGTACAAGACGTATGACGAGCTGAGAAAAAGGAAGTTCAATAGCCAGTGCGGCTCCTTCTGCTTGATTCCGAGCATGCGTGAACTTTTGTGCGTTGAACTTGTGTACACATGATCGGAAATTCCCAAAACAAAGTTTTGTTGGCGGAAAATTTGAGAACCTGCTAGCCAACATTTGTTGGCGGAAAGTCCGACAACTAATGTTCGATGGAGCATACACATGGTTGGACTTTCAGCCAACAAGCTCTCATTCAACATTTGTTGGAAAATCCGATCATGTGTACGGGGCATTACTGTATTGTTTCTTTAAAAATCAGCCTCAACAGGAGTAGGAAAGCATGTCCTCTGCCATCAAGCTGCGTTTCTTCCTTGGATTGTTCTAAAACCACACAGATCAAAGGATGTTTCCTCCGTTCCAGCAGCAGGGGCAGGGATCTGAAGTTCACACTGCAGACTTCAGTGAGGGGAGTTCTGAGCCCTGATTGTAGGGAAGGGACTCACCCTCTTTTAAACAGTACACAGAGAACATGCAGAGCTGTGGATATCAGTCACAAGTTGTGTGCTGCAGCTCTCTCCATCACTTTTATTATCACTTGGTGTCAGGAAAAGCTGCCAGAAGTGATTCATGCAAAAAACAGAGGAACGAGGATTGGGATGTCATAATTTTGCCTGTTATTATAGGGCAGCACACTTAGCTAGTCTAACTAAATACCATGCACAGAAAGAAATCCCATTGAAGCGGCTGAGTGTGACCCTATATCAATATCAAACCTTCTTTGGATCTCGCCTAGAGATCGTAGAAATTTACGAAAACCTGTCAGTAAACCCTATATATCTCTCTGGGGTAGATTTAAAACAGGAATTCATTTGCAATCTACTCATAAGCCTCTATTGTCTTTCTATAGAAATCCAGCATTCTACCCTGCATGGGTTTCTCCCAAATCTTTTAAAGAATGGGTATCATTAAATATTCTTATCATGCATAAGTTTGTGGACTCCTCATCCTTCATTCCCTTTTCCACTCTTTGTGACATATATGGCTTACCCAATTCAGAGATTTTCAGAAATCTCCAAATTAAAAACTTTTTCTCGCCCTTTTTAAGCACAAACACTCCCCTAAACAAATAACCTAATTTCAAAGTTATCTTTAAAGATGAACCACATACCAGAGGATTGATATCCCTTCTGTACTCTCAAGGCTTGACCCAACCCAACTCAGAAAATCCATCTTATGTGCAAAAATGGGAAGAGGATCTAAGCTTAATGCCGCGTACACACGGTCAGACTTTTCGTCTACAAAAGTCCGACGGACGCCGACGGACAAAATACGGCTGACAATCCGATCGTGTGTGGGCTTCCCCGGACTTTCAGCGGACTTTTCCAGCCGCAAATCTGATGGACTTTAGATTTGGAACATGCTTCAAGTCCGTTCGTTAGAAAGCCTGCCGAAAGTCCACCAAAAGTCCGTCAAAAGTCTGTCGGACAGGCTGTCGGACAGGCTGTCGGACTTTTGTAGCCGGCATTAAGAGTGCAGACTGGAATTGAATATGGTCAGTAACCAAATCAGCATCTCCTAATGTGCTGGCTGTAGAGGCCAACTACAAGGTATTAACAAGATGGTACCTGGTAGTAGTCAGGCTGGCTAAATATACACAGAACTATTCGGCTCAGTGTTTTCGCGGCTGTACAGAATTGGGTACATACTTTCATGTTTGGTGGACTTGCCCTATTGCACAAAACTATTAATATTTCATATTGTGTCTAAACTACTCAATATAAATCTACCTCTGGACCCTACAATGGCGCTACTTAACTTAAAACCAGAATTTTTATCACATACACGATTCAAATTCCTGATACAGCTTTTTACGGCAGCAAAACAAACACTAGCGAAAGCTTGCCAATCCCCGACTCTGGTAGCAAATGAAACCATACATAGAATGTATAATACAAAGATACAAGGACAGGATCACTAGATATGAAAAATTGTGGCAACCGTAGATAGATAATTTATGCCCTCAGCATTTGATAAGAAAGTACTTTTACCATGGTAATTTTCTAGATAGGATTTGTTTCAAATATTGATGCTTCAGGTCGTTAAGGTGGCTCCCGACTGAACTCTGCGGACCTCATTACCCCTTTCTTTATCCATTCCTTTCTTTCTCCTCTCCCTTCCTATCTTTACTTTATCCATATCTATCCTGTGATTTTTGAAGCTCCCATGCATGATATTTATTCTTATATAGAGTTTTTACAAAAATAACTGTTTTTTGTTCATATCATAACTATAGAGGTTTAAATATCTTACTTAAATACGGATCAAAAGATGATTGTAGTATTATTACTTTTATTTAATAACATATAGTAGTAATCTAAACTATGCTTTGAATTTATATAATTGAGCTTCATTAATTTGTTTACGAATCGATTATATCGTACATCTGTATAAATTATCTGTGAATATTCAATAAAATACTTTGACAAAGAAAACAGAGTAATGAGGCAGCAGAGACAAATCACACTCAGTGCTTTGGATAGAGGAATGTACACAGTGTAGAATGTTGTGCTTTGTTCATATTTCATCTGGGGTTTATAACCGCTTTAAGTAGATGTGGCCCTCACACAATATGGCCCATTTATTACATTCAATTTAACCCAGTGCTTAATAGCATTATGGGCCCCTAGACAAAGTAACACATTGGGGCCCCTACCAGGGAGCTGCCTGTATATGTGTATGTCTGTACAGAATACAGGGTGAGCAGAACGGCACAGTAGGGGGGGGGGGGGGGTGGCTTTAGAAGATGCAGTATAGGTGGGTTAGAAGACACAGTACAGGGGAGGTCAGGAGGATACAGTATAGCAGGGGTAGGCAGCCTTAAAGAAGTTGAGATCTACCTGAGCAACATAAGAGAAGCCAAAGATCACCGGGCACAGTGTTGCCTCCTCGCACCTGATTTAAACCTCAAATTGCTGTACTACTGAGGTGCAATTACATGCATTGCACGACAATCGTGGGTTTAAAATAGGTGGCGAGAAGGCAACATATTGCCTCCTCCCCATCTGTCAAATACACCCAGATCACTTTTCAAAGGAGCAGGAGTGCCTGCTGCACTTGTGAATGAGTCCTTAGTTTGGCAGTGGCACCCTTAGGGCTCGTTCACATGTAATTTGAGGGGTGGTAAAATCCTGCGGTTGAGTAGCAGTTTTATCACCCGGATCCCTACACCCTTTAGCTGCTGAGGCAGCCGCCAAAGATGTACACAAGGCACAGCAAGAATTAAGCCTCCTGTTGCTTTTGGTGAGTGCTACCGCCTGCCAATAGCGACCTGTTCAAGTAAATGGGGCTACTCTGCAAGTACCCTGTAATTGCATGCTTCTGCGGGGTCCAAGGGGTTAAAGCAGGTGGTAAGAAAGCAAAACAACACTGCCTGCTTTAACCCCTTGTTTGCTGTAGTGCACAAGGTTGCAGGGCACTTGCAGAGTGGCCTCGTTCACTTGAATGGGTGATGCTTGGCAGGTGCTACACCCACCAACCATGACAGGGCATATAACTATTGCCACTGAAGCTAAAGGGGGTGCGGTTGGGGCAGGGGTGATAAAAACATGTCTTAACTATGGAGTTTTACCACCCCCAAACTGCAAATGTAAATTAACCCTTACTGTTCTGGGTCTCCTATAAGGCTGCTTTCACACTGATGTGCTGTGGTTTACCCACACTGTGGGTGCAGCTCAGTGCATCTGCAACTTCCCTGGGTTAGCTGCACTTTGCCATTGACTTTTGTTCTATCCTGCAGATGTGGTGCATTTTCTGAAAGCACACCAAAACTCCTGCATTCGGGAGTTTTGGTGCGCTTTCAGAAAGTGCACCAAAACCGTAGGGTATAATAGAAATGGCTAAGAGCAGCAAACCCAGGAAGGTTGCAGATGCACTGCGCTGCACCCATGGAGTGGGTAAACCACAGCACATCCGTGTGAAAGCAGCCCTATACTATTATGCCCAGTGTATTGTTTCACACTGACCTGAAGATCTCTTCTTTCGTGCTGCTGGCACCACTCTGGAGACCGCTAGCCAGGAATAAGAGGTGGAGTGCAGTTGGTATTACTCTGCATGGGACAGGAGTTATCACTACAGAGGAGGCATCGGCTTATGGGGTTCTTGCTCCCTACTACAGCTCCATCTTTACAAGTAGTCCCTCTGCAATGCACTCTGTTTAATGCTCTGGAATGGCTTGTTAGTAAGCCCAGACTGTGATCTACCAGTCACCTGTCCAAGATCTACTGGTAAATTGCGATCTACAGGTTGCTGACCCCCGCAGTATAGGGTGTAGTAATGTATAATACAGATATGTTCTCCTTAAGCAGAGCAGCGCAGGGAAGCTGCTGTCACAGATCTTACCTGTTTTGGCATCTGTCACTGGGCTAAATCTACAATCTAATGACATCTCTCCCCTCTCATCCCCCCCCCCCCCCCTCGCAGTTTTTGATGCTCATCAAACACTTTGTAGGGGTTGGGAAAGTCCCCCTGAGACGGAGCATCTTACTCAGGGCTGGATCTAGCCTGTCTGATGTGGTGGTGCAGTAAACAAATGTCAGGGGGGCTAATGATGGGAGGTCAGTAGGGCAGCAGGGATCATCATTGCCAGGAGAAAGCAGGGATCATCATTGCCAGGAGAAAGGACAGGGGTCCCTGCTGGCAGGAGAGAGGACATCTGATTCCCTTACACACGGTTACGATCTGCACAGTGTGTAGCTGGCTACTGTGTGTGGAGGAGAAGATCTTAGTGCCTGTGCTCAGGCTGTGTACCATCTAGGGATGGGAAACAGCTGGCACAGCCTCAGGGGTGGTGGGGGGCTTTAAGGGAGCGCAACTGAAATCACCTCAGTACCCCCCCCCCCCCCCCGAGCCAGCCATGACCTTACCACTGCTGGGTGGGTGTGGTGTGTACTGCTCCGATCCCCGGTGGCCCTCCTCTTCTATTCATCCCATGTGATCGGAGCATTTCCTGCCCACATATGAAGCAGCAGTGGTAAAATGCTTGGCCTCAGGGGTTCATCCTTATCTCCTGCAAAGTGCCAGAGAAGTGCCAGAAACTGCAGCCCCCCCCCCCCCCCCATGCACCTGGGGCACCTAGGCACTAGAGCTGCACGATTCTGGCTAAAATGAGAATCGCAATTTTTTTTTTCTTAGACGATAGATCACGATTCTCTCCCGATTCTCACGGCGTAACATCATCTTTCACATTAAACAAAATAATTGGGCTAACTTTACTGTTTCGGTTTTTTTTTTATTCATTGAAGTGTATTTTTCCCAAAGAATTGCGTTTGAAAGACCACTGTGCAAATACAGTGTGTCATAAAATATTGCAACAATCGCCATTTTATTTCCTAGGGCCTCTGTTAAAAAAATATATATAATGTTTGGGGGTTCCAAGTAATTTTCTAGCAAAAAAATGTGATTTTAACTGTAAGAAACAAGTGTCAGAAAAAGGTTTAGACTTTAAGTGGTTAAACTTCCTGCATTTTCACACAGAAGTTTTATCCCTTTGATCTAAGACAGAAGAGTTACAATGTTGTTAAAAACATGGCAGACTGCCCGGTTTGGCAGACAAATCGAGATCGCAATCTAATTGTGCAGCTCTACTAGGCACTGCCCAGGGGTGCCCGTGCCTTAAGACGGCCCCCGATTCAGCCTGCTGTTTAATGACATGTCTGATCCAGGGAGACGTGTCATTTGTACACATACAACTCAAGAACTGACCTTTGAATCATGCACACTATTTACATCTGCACCAGCATTTTTTTTCCTAAATCCAAGGGTCAAGTACAATAAAATAAGATAAATGGCAAGAAAATTGGTAGAAGAATGAGGACATTTTTTTTCTAAACACCATTGGATTATACACATAAAGCAGTGGTGCATGTGTTTAAAATTACAGGGAACAATTCACCTGCAGTAAATGCAGTTGAACCCTTTCATGACTAAGCCTATTTTTGAAATTTGGTGTTTACAAGTTAAAATCCGTATTTTTTGCTAGAAAATTACTTAGAGCCCCAAACATATATATATATATATATATATATATATATATATATATATATTTTTTTTTTTTAGCAGAGAGTCTAGAGAATAAAATGGCTATGAATGCAATATTTTATGTCACACTGTATTTGTGGAGTGGTGTTTTAAACGCAACTTTTTTTTTTTGGGAAAAGGGACACTTTCATGAATTTTAAAAAAACCAAACTGTAAAGTTACCCCAATTTTTTTGTATAATGTGAAAGATGATGTTACGCCGAGTAAATAGATACCAAACATGTCACGCTTTATAGTTGCACGCACTCGTGGAATGGCGACAAACTACGGTACCTAAAAATTTCCATAGGCGACGCTTTAAATTTTTTTTACGGTTACCAGGTTAGAGTTACAGAGGAGGTCTAGTGCTAGAATTATTTCTCTCGCTCTGATGATCACGGTGATACCTCACATGTGTGATTTGAACACCGTTTACATATGCGGGCGCGACTTCCGTATGCGTTTTCTTTGCTGCGCGAGCTCGCGGGGACGAGGGCGCTTTAAAAAAAAAAATTTCTTATTTATTTTTATATTTATAAATCGTGTTTTAAAATTTTTTTTTTGATGACTTTTATTCTGTCCCAAGGAAAGTAAACATCCCTTGTGACAGTAATAGGTGGTGACAGGTACTCCCCTGATCCCTCCTCCCTCCCGAAAACGGCGATTCTGAATACTGTGTATTTTTTTAAAACCGGCGCCATTGGCAGCCGAGTAAAGGTGAAGTGACATCATGACGTCGCTTCCATGTTTACGATTAGGAGGCTGGAACTAAGCCACTCACGGCTTCGTTCCAGCCCGTCCCTAGCCGCTGGAGGCGACCGATTGGTCATTGGGCCTCCCGATGGAACGGGAGACCCGGTAAGAGCGGCGGGAAGCAGGGGCATCCCCTCCCGCTCTTCCGGTATAACAGCCGAGCGGCTTTTAGCCGCATCAGTTGTTATAACTGGATAGCCAATCACCGGCTCTAAAAAACAGTACCGGGATAATGCCTGCAGCTGCGGGCATTATCCCGGTATAACCCCGGAAAGCCGAGTACGCACATCTGCGTACGCTCGGCGGAAAGGGGATAAATGTGCACCCACAGTGTGCTTAAAAGCCTGCAATAAACCCCAAAATAAATTATATAGTAGATGGTAAGAATTATTTCTAGAACTTGATTATATTAATACCCCTGCCAGTGGGTCTTCAGAGTAAACACCCTGGACATCAGTGGGCAGTTGGACATGTAGGCACTAAAGTATTTATGCTGTCCACCAGGTCCCTAAATGTGGACATATTGAGACCATTCATGTTCAGGCTGTGGAGGAAAGTGGAGAAGACATGCTGCAGAAACCTCTGGTTTTAGCTTACCAGAGAGAAAGCAATTGTGATCAGATGAGAATTTCCAACCTATCCAATATCTCTCCCCCTCCTCCAACAAGCCTCAGCCGATGGCCTCGGATGGTGACTTGTACACATTAGAAAAAGTTACTTACCTGGTACAGGGTGTATCAAGAGACAGGCTTCTAATGCCCCGTACACACGGTCGGACATTCCGACAACAAAATCCTAGGATTTTTTCCGACGGATGTTGGCTCAAACTTGTCTTGCATACACACGGTCACACAAAGTTGTCGGAAAATCCAATCATTCTGAACGCGGTGACGTAAAACACGTATGTCGGGACTATAAACGGGGCAGTGGCCAATAGCTTTCATCTCTTTATTTATTCTGAGCATGTGTGGCACTTTGTGCGTCGGATTTGTGTACACACGATTGGAAATTCCGACAACGGATTTTGTTGTCGAAAAAGTTTATAGCCTGCTCTCAAACTTTGTGTGTCGGAAAATCCGATGGAAAATGTCCGATGGAGCCCACACACGGTCGGAATGTCCGACAACACGCTCCGATCGGACATTTTCCATCGGAAAATCCGACCGTGTGTACGGGGCATTACACTTATGCACTGTTTAGTAAACGACTTGAAAATATAACATTCCTAAGGCTTGAAAATGGTGTTACAGGTGAACAGTTGGTAAACAAAGTAAGTATACCTTTAGCTTTACTGTCCTTCTTCATCCTCCATTGGGGGACAAAGACGGTGATATTGCGATGTCCTCTGTCCCAAAAGTACTGTACAGCCAACGCAATGCCACGGCAAGAGAAAAAACGATGAAGACCATGTCTGCAGGAAAAATTAGGAGACACTGGTAACTTTGGGAAGTATCAAACATTTAATCCCATTAATATGCAATAAACATCTTCCAGTACATGTACACTTCTGTGCATCTTGCTGGCTTGTAAAACTGCCAGATGCAGCTTTCTCTTAACAACTAAAATTGGCTTTACAGATATTAAATCAGTATTAAAGCCACAAATCAACAATGTAATATATTGCAGCTTGCCAATCATTAGATGTGGTGGCAGCATTAGTTTTCTTTAGGCTTTTCCCCTCTGTTTTCACCTGGTGATCTGGCCAGTAACATACCTCCTGTATTAAAGAGCCCCCATTTTGGATGAATGAGCACAGGGGCACCTTTGGTTAGCAAAATTGTCAGTCTTGGGGGAGGGGAGTGTTGGACGGACTAGCAGATTTCAATACACTAACAAATTGAAGCCAAACTCCAGCTAACATCTGATAAACAGTTACAGCAAAGCCTTTTTTTTTCCCTTTTGGGATCATTGTAAGCAGCCTTTTCAGTGGTAAATGGTTTGTCTCATCCCTGCTACATCACCAGGACAGCTTGTTCAGTTGAAAAACAACCGACTTACTGGCAGGATCGTCAAGTTAAAATAGAAGAAAGAAAGCTTAAAAAAAGAAAACAAATGCAGCCATCACATCTAATGTCGGACATTGATCGGACATTCCGACAACAAAATCCATGGATTTTTTTCCGACGGATGTTGGCTCAAACTTGTCTTGCATACACACGGTCACACAAAGTTGTCAGAAAATCCGATCGTTCTGAACGCGGTGACGTAAAGCACGTACGTCGGGAACGGGGCAGTAGCCAATAGCTTTCGTTTCTTAATTTATTCTGAGCATGCGTGGCACTTTGTGCGTCGGATTTGTGTACACACAATCGGAATTTCCGACAACGGATTTTGTTGTCGGAAAATTTTATAACAAGCTCTCAAACTTTGTGTGTTGGAAAATCCGATGGAAAATGTGTGATGGAGCCCACACATGGTCGGAATTTCCGACAACAAGGTCCTATCACACATTAAAAAATCCGACCATGTGTACGGGGCATTAGAATGAGTAAGCTGCACTATAATAAATGTTTGCTTTTAGATTTACTACCACTTTTTGGATTGCAGTTCGTTAGCTGCAAGTGCACGGTGGTGGGGCAGTAACCTGTGCCTGGCATGTCAAGCATTATGGGAATTCACTTGCTGCCATGCCTTACCTCGTTACCAGCAAGCTTACAAGTCAAAAAACAACTATGAAATAATCAGAGGAATTGAAAAAAGTCCTAACAACAAATTTTTGGCTGTAGCTCCCTTTAAGAACTACCTGTGCTTAATTCAGGCAGGCATTTGCAGCAGTTTCACTAACATTACAGACTCGTGTGGAAAATTCAGGTAGTTCTAACTACAGCTACTTTAAGAACATGTCACAATGGCCGTGATAGTTTCCTAAAGAATTACGGTCAGTTCTCAGATAAGGAAAATAAAAGGAATTAAGCGCTTGCGGACAGCCCACCATGTATGTGATCTGGCATTTCCAGGTGGGGGTGCCCATGAGCCCGCCACCTCATCTGTGCTGTGATTCAGTACAGCACAAGTCAGTCAGCAGGTCCCGGACAATAATTTATGAGCAGGACCTGCTGATCAGCTTACCAAATCACAGTACAGTGCCCTGTGTTTACTAACAACACAGGGCTCTGTACACAAATCAGAGACTTGGCTGTTTTTTTCTCCCTGCAAAGCAGGGAGAAAAAAAAACAACACATCTCTTAGTAAAAGCAGCACATATTACACATGCTTAGGCATGCAGTTAACCCTTTGATTGCCCCTGGATGTTAACCCCTTCCCAGCCAGTGTCATAAGTACAGTGACTGTGTATAGTATTAGCACTGATCACTGTATTAGTGTCACTGGTGATGTCAGTGTCAGTTAGTCAGTTCCCACCCAGTCTCAGTTAGTGTCAGATTACTTGCCGCACTTTCACAGTCCCACTTTAAGTCACTTACTAATATAAAATAAATAAATAATTAAAATAATAAATTAATAAAAATTCTAGTATATATATATATATATATATATATATATATACCATAATTTGTAGATGTTATACCTTTCATGCAAACCAATCAATATACACGTATTGGTATTTTTTTTTTTTTACCAAAGACATGTAGCAGAATACACTTTGGCCTAAATTTATGAAGAAATGTGACTTTATTTTTTTGGATATGTTTTATAGCAGAAAGTAAAAAAAAAAATGTTTTTTTTTTCTTCTTAATTTTTAGTCTTTTTTGATTTATATAATAAAAAAATAAAAAAAAACTCAGTGGTGATCAAATACCACCACCACTTGTATGGGTAGAGAAGCAGTTCTGAAGTGAACAATAGCCCACTGACACTAGCCCTCAATACTCACAGTTTCCCGAGATTATCTGATTTGCAAAAATTTCTGCTGCAAAATAACACGTTGACTTATTTGTAACCTAGAAATAATGATTATAAATATATAAACGGCATAGAAAAAACTAGGCACACTTGTAAACTTTAACCTAATGAGCGCAGATGTTCATTAGTTGGTTGCATCATGCTATCTGAAAGGGTATTATGAGTCATGGAAAGGATGTCATACAAGCATGAAAGAAGACATGAGAAAATGCGGGGAATACTGAAGGAACAGTACTGAAAACACCTCTTATATAGTAAAAATAGAACAGACTTTCCCTTGATAAAAAAGTTTCACATTTTGTTAGGTAACAATGTCACTGTCCTTAAACTGAAAGCAGTTGTATATTTAGGGTATGCCACATATGACTCATGCCCCGGGTGCCCCATGAAGGGGGGCATCGCTTAAGCAGTAGAGACGATCAGGTCTGCCCAGCCAACAAGAGGGGAGTAGTTTTGGCACTGACATCATACGCTGTCTGTTAGGAAGTGCCAACAGCTTTTTTTTGGTGAAATTTATGCAGCGTACAAACGAGCGGACTTTTCGACCGGACTGGTCCGACGGAATTTCAACGGACTTTTGACGGACTTCCGACTGACTTTTTAACGAACGGACTTGCCTACACACAATCACACCAAAGTCCGATGGATTCATACGTGATGACGTACACTGGACTAAAATAAGGAAGTTGATAGCCAGTAGACAATAGCTGCCCTAGCGTCGGTTTTTGTCCGTCGGACTAGCATACAGACGAGTGGATTTCTGGGTCCGGCGGAGTTACGACGTAAAGATTTGAAGCATGTTCCAAATCTAAAGTCCATCAGACTTTTGACAGAAAAAGTCCGCTGAAGGTCCGATGAAGCCCACACACGATCGGATTGTCCGCCGGACTCGGCCCGTCAGACCAGTCCGATAGAAAAGTCCGCTCGTGTGTACGCTGCATTAGCCAGATTTTATGTGGATGGTTTTATTATACTATATCAAACTTTCTTAAACTATCAGAGCTCACTTTTTGTAATTTATTAAAATGGGAAAATGGCTGCAACATTTTCAAGTTGAGAGCAGTGGATGAACGAGAACCGAGGAGTTTGACACATTTTCTGATTCTTTCTGGAAGTGGACACTGGTGGTGGAATTTGCAAATGGAGAGTTGTATTGCAATTTACATTTATATTTTATTAAAGTGAAAGGAAACCCATTGATTTATCCATTTCAAAAAACAGCTACATTTTCGGCACATGCCGGGAATGTAACTGTCGCATTGGATGTGCCCTCAACCAAACTGTCAAACTGTCCAATGGCTGGTGTCATAACTGATCACATGTGCAGCATCATGGCAGTTGAAGATTAAACAGTGGCCAAGATGGCAGCTTCCTTGGCTGAAAACAATAGGAGGGTTTACTTCCACTTTAGCTCAATATTAGCATGGATTGTTTCTGTTGTGAAAGTTATTAATGTCAGTGGGTACACGAAACCCTTCCCAATGTCGGGCCTGGGGCCAGTGAGGTCAGCAGGGCCTGCCTCTAAAGAATATAGTGACAGCCTATCTAGTGACAGTCCTACAGGCACTACAATGGGTGGATGCCTGTGAGAGAGATGACAGTTCGGTCATGTGACTGGGGCTGCACTGGGACTGTACCATGTGATCTGATCCTGTACTCCGAGGAATGTGAGCTGAGCAGGACAACTGAAAAAAGAGGTAGAAGGTTGAGAATGGTGGTTTCTAATGTAAAGCAGGCTCCAGATGTGAGGGGGGAGACTCTAAAGTATAGGGGGGCTCTGATGTATGGGGGGGCTTTGATGTGAAGGGGAGGACTCTGATATAAGGGGGATTCTGATAGAAGGAGGGCTCTCATGTGAATGATGCTTCGATGTGAAGAGGAGGGGGGGGGGAGGCTATGACTACCTACCACATCTTGATCAGTGGTAGCTTTAAAAAAATACGGTAGAGAAAAACATTTTATTCTATGTTTGTCCCGTTTAAAATTATATTAAAAGTGTTGCAAACTTATTTCCAAAATAAACAAAATACTTTTTTTCAGTTTCAGTTAAAGACATGAACAAAATGAATAAATAGATATTAATGGCAGCACAGTGGCTTAGTGGTTAGCACTTCTGCCTTGCCTTGTGGGTTTCCTGTCACACACCAAAGACGTGCTGGCAGGTTAATTTGTCCAAATTGGCCCCAGTTTGTATATGTATACATGTGAGGCAGGGACCTTAGATCGAAAGTTCCCAAAGGGCAGGGACTAGTGTGATTGTACAGTATGTAAAGCACTGCATACATTGTTGGCACTACATAAATACCTATGATAAATAAATAACAATTAAAGTGGTTGTACACTTTACAACCACTTTACCCTACAGGTAAGCCTAGATTAAGGCTTACCTGTAGGTGCTTGAAATATCTCCCAGACCTGCACGGTCTAGGAGATATTTGCAAATCGCTGTAGGACGATTTCTTCTGTGCATGCGCCAGAGTTAGAAAGGGCACACTGTGCCGTTTCTAGCTCGGGCCATGCCGTTAAAGGCGGCTCCCGCATGCATGCGCGGGAGTGACGTCACGCGACTTCGGCCAGTCACAGAGCCGGAGTTCGCGGCCCCAGAAGGAAGAGGGGTGAAGAATGGACGCTCGCTACAAGCGAGGAAGACGGGGACATTGCTGGCTTCTCCTGCAGGTAAGTGTCACATAATGGGCTACTATGCAATGCATAGTAGCCCATTATGTTTTACCTTTGCAGGGAAACAAAGAGGAAGTAACACCCATCAGGGTTTACTTCCTCTTTAAAGCTGAAGTTTTTTTTTTTTTTTTTTTTTTTTACGGAGGTGGGGGATACAGCATCAAACACATTAAATGTTATATGTGATGGTGTGCATATTTTTCCCATTACCTGAAAAGGGGGGCAGCTGCTTCTTGTTAAAGTCTTCCTTTCAGTGCCTCCTTCGTAGCCTCCAGATGTTGTGCTGAGTGACTATCTACTGGTGCCATGAGAGGTAGATTCAGAAAATTTGTACTTTTATTATTATTATTTAAGGTACTTATATAGCGCCGTCAATTTACGCAGCGCTTTACATATACATTGTACATTCACATCAGTCCCTACCCTCAAGGAGCTTACAATCTAAGGTCCCTAACTCATATTCATATACTAGGGACAATTTAGACAGAAGTCAATTAACCTACCAGCATGTCTTTGGAGTGTGGGAGGAAACTGGAGTACCTGGAGGAAACCCACGCAGGCACACTGAGAACGTGCAAACATGACATGAACTCCACCACCCAGTGACAGAAGAGAATAGTAATACACGTTTTGTGGAAGAAGCTCTGAAAGGAAGAAGCAGAAACCTTCAGATTAGGGGATACACACCATTAATCATAACTATTGTGTTTGGTGCTGTATCCAAAAAAAAACCCTAATAATCTTTAGCTTTCACGGGAGGGAGATATAGAAGGCTGATACATTAAAGAGTCTGTAACTCCCCCCCCCCCACACACGCACACACAAAAAAAAAAAAATGTATCCTGTTCCCTTAAAGCATGAATAACAGCACAGTGCATGTGCTGTGTAATTTGGCCCCTTCTATCACCTAAAAAACCTGGCTGATCCTGCCTGGCTATACCCTCCCCTCTGTAAACTGACCACGGTTTATCATGGCTGCTGAGTTCTGACACCGTGGTCAGTTTATGTGCCTCCATCATCCTCAGCCCTGATCTGTCCTCCTCTCCCCCTCCCTTCCCTTCCTGTCAGCTAGTCCATGCCACTATGCTCCTCGCCCATTTCCTTCCTGCTGCTATCATAACTGTACAACAAACATCCCATCCCCTCTGTTAGCTAACATTTTCAATCCTAGTGCCTGTGCTGCAAAAAAAAAAAAAAATGCTGATTATGCCTTATAATCCAAGCGTCTCCTGGTGATCACATGACTCCTTGGCCCTCCCTCCTCCCTGGAGTCTCGCGAGTTATAAGGTATAATCAGCATTTTTTTTTGCAGCACAGGCACTAGGATAGATAATGATAGCTAACAGAGGGGATGGGATGTTTGTAGTACAGTGGCTTAACAACCATTTTAACCACTAGACATCCGCGCTATGGCCGAATGACGGCCACAGCGCGGACCTGCATTCCCGGGAGGACGTCATATGACGTCCTCCCCTGTGCACGCTCCCTACAGGGCGCGCGCCGGGCGCGTGTGATCACCGAGTCACTGAGACTCGGCTGATCACCGATCTGAGTAAGGGGCCGGTCCCGGCCCCTTACCATGTGATCAGCTGTCAGCCAATGACAGCTGATCACATGATGTAAACAGGAAGATCGGTAATCGTTTTTTTTTTTTACTCGCGCTGACAGCGCGAGTAGAGAAAAAAGCCGATCACCGGCTCAGATGTCAGTGACATTGGTCCCGAAGTGGAAGCACAACACATTCCTCATCAGTGCCACCCAAAAGTGCCACCTAACAGTGCCCACAGTGCCACCTAACAGTGCCCACAGTGCCACCTAACAGTGCCCACAGTGCCACCTATCAATGCCAACAAGTGCCACCTATCAATGCCCACAAGTGCCACCTACCAATGCCCACCTGTAGTGCCAATCAGTGCCACCTGTCAGTGCTGCCCATCACTGCCACCCATCAGTGCCCATCACTGCCACCCATCAGTGCCCATCACTGCCACCTATCAGTGCCCATCACTGCCGCCTCATCAACGTACATCAATGAAGAAGAAAAAGTACCCGTTAAAAATTTTTTATAACAAAATATAAAAAAAAAAATTTTTTTTTTTTTTTAAAATTCAGGTTTTTACATTTTTTTAACAAAAAGTAAAAACCGCAGAGGTGATCAAATACCACCAAAAGAAAGCTCTATTTGTGGGAAAAAAATGATAAAAATTTCATTTGGGTACAGCGTTGTATGACCGCGAAATTGTCATTCAAAATGCGTTAGCGCTGAAAGCTAAAAATTGGTCTGGATAGGAGGGGGGTTTAAGTGCCCTGTAAGCAAGTGGTTAATGTGTATTTCTAAATCACATTTGAACAGTGTTCAAAAGCTTCAGTTTTCACATCCATGGCTATATTACTCAGCAAGTCCCTGCTGTCTTTATGAAAAGAGCAGCCGAAAGAGGAATGGGACATGCTACCTATAAAGTGGTTGTAAAGGCTGAAGGTTTTTTTTACCTTCATGCATCCCATGGTAAAAAGCCTTCTGTGCGCAGCACCCCCCTAATACTTACCTAAGCCCGATTTCGATCCAGCGATGTGCACGAGACCCGAGGCTCTCCCGAGTCTCTCCCTGCTGATTGGCTGAGATGTAGCTGCAGGACCCATTGGCTCCCGATGCTGTCAATCACGGCCAGTGAGGCGGGAGTGGGAGGTGGGGCCTCCGTGTCTTATGACTGCAAATGATCGATTTCTGTTGAGTACGGACAGCCACACACTAATCAAAATTTGATCAGTGCCTGCTGAATTTAGATCAGTGTAAGACCAGCTTTAGAGAACATGGGAACAGCAGCCTTGCAAATCTGGGAAACAGTTGGCAATGCTGAAAATCCCAAGATAGGCTTGAATGATGAGATGCCTAGGCCACCTAGAAATGGTCAAGCAAGAAGCAGGTTGACACCAGTGGTCCACCAAAAGTACAAAGAGGGAGCCAGGTAATCTAAAAGATGTGGTGGAGAGATAATCCGTAAGAGCCCATATTACATCCAAACAATGACCCTAAATGGATTAAAAAAGATAAGACCACATCCCTTTATATTGACAGATACAGGCGTAAGTGCAGAATCACGTATATAGATGGTCTTGTAGCCCATTCCAGCCTTGTGTAGGTCTACAATCTTGTCCCTGACATCCTTTGACAACTTTTTGGTCTTGCCCATGATGATGAGGATTGAATGGAAGAGATTCTGTGGACAGGTGTCTTTTACACACATAACGAGTTGTCATTCGGAGCACCTTCTTAAATTGACAGGACTAATCTGTGTACCACATGATCACATACAGTAGCCAGTCTGTGGGGGCCAGAATTATTGTTGGTTGGTAAGGGATCAAATACTTATTTTACTCACTGAACTGCAACTCAATTTATAACATTTGTATCAGGTGTTTTTTCTGGATTTTTGGTTGATATTCTGTCTCTATCATTTAAAATACACCTATGATAAAAAATTATAGACCCTTCATTTCTTTGTAAGTGGGCAAACTTCCAAAATCTCCAAGAAATCAAATAATTATTTTCCCTACTGTATGTTGTGCCTCAAAAGTCCCTTTTTTTTTTTTTGTTTCCCATCCCTCCCCTTCTTTTCCCCTTGCTCGCTTTTTTTTTTTTTTTGTAACATCCAAGCAATGGATGGAAATGTCCTTGGGATGTACCAAAGTGGGACAGAGGGATGGAGGTACAATGCTCTAGTTAAGGTGGAACAAAGTCACCACCTCTAGACCTCAAGGTAACTTTGTCCTTGTGAAGCACAAGAGACATTGAACAAATATGCATTGCATATCTGTCTGGTGTTGATCAGGTTGCTCTTTGGCATATCATTTTTTTCCACTAGTGGTTTGTTGCTAGGCAACTGTGTAACGTCTGTTTGTTACACTCCTAGCTTTTCAAATAATTAGGTGATACTAGTTTTGAATTTTTCCAGGCTCCGAGGGTCAGTTCACACCATAGAAACACACTCCGGATGCGTTCCAGATGCTTTTCTGCATGTTTGATGCGTTCCAGTGTGTTTTTAATGCGTTTTTGATGCAGTCCAGAGCAATTTTTCCCCCTCTTTTTCTTAACCTTAAATAAGGACATGTGTGTTCCAGTGCGTTTTTGGTGCATTTAGGTGTAATCCGGTGCGTTTTTGGTGCTTTTAGGTGCGTTCCAGTACAGTCCAGTGCAGGAAAAAGGCAGCATGTTCTACTTTTTTTTTCTGGCACTGGAACGCACTGGAACTGCAAGCACTGGTGTGAACTCTGCCATTGGAAACCATATAACCTACTTTTCATGCGTTGTTGATGCAGAACAAAAATGCACTGGACTGCCTCTGGTGTGAACTGGACCTTATACAATAAGGCCCCTTTCACACTGGGGCGGTTTGCAGGCGTTATTGCGCTAAAAATACCGCCTGCAAACCGCCCCTAAACTGCCTCCGCTGTTTGTTCAGTGTGAAAGCCCGAGGGCTTTCACACTGAAGCGGTGCGCTGGCAGGACGGTAAAAAAAGTCCTGCGAGCCGCATCTTTGGAGCGGTGAAGGAGCGGTGTGTTCACCGCTCCTAAACCGCTCCTGCCCATTGAAATCAATGGGACAGCGCGGCTATACCGCGGCAATACCGCAGCTATAGCCGCGCTGTATGAGCGGTTTTAACCCTTTTTTCGGCCGCCAGCGGGGGTTAAAACCGCACCGCTAGCAGCCGAATACAGCCGCAAAAACGACGGTAAAACAGCGCTAAAAATAGCGCTGTTTTACCGCCGACGCCCCCACCGCCCCAGTGTGAAAGGGGCCTAACACAAGCATTTCCCTATATACACTCAAATTAATGTGCATTGCCTCACAAGGTTACCTGGGCCCTAGGGTGCCACTATGAAGTGTCCTGGAAATTTCACATTATTAAATACTACCCAAATATGTCATTCACCAAAGCAGCATGACCCATTTCTGAGCACTCTTCCCTCCCTCCCACTGTTTTATCTTATTTGTCATCAATGTAGTCAAGACTATGCGCTGTGCCAGTTATTAATGTGATACCAAAGAACCCCTGAGAGAACAGAAATGTGATTTGTATATGGGATAGGTTACTACATGTTTTACATCATTGCCCCCCCCCCCCTGCAGAGGGGGACAGGTATTCGACACACCCTAAAGTGTCAGAACAGCAGTGATGGAACAGAAAAGTGGCAGCGTTTTAATGAGCATTCAGAAAGGGAAGTCTATAAAGCATCTTCTTTTACACACCAGAAGGAGGAAGCCTGCTGCTTTATATAGCATACACAGAGAGAACAGTATCTAAGTCAATTCTTCCCTCTTTTTAGAGGAAATAGTAATGCCTAATAACACTTTCAGGACTACTCAAAGCACCAACATGACAGTGTGTAGCCAGGCTTCCTCCTCCTGGTGTGTAGCATCTGACCTCCGGAAAATTTAGCCCCCTTCCTGACCGGGCTGTTTTTTGTGATACGGCACTGTGTTACTTTAACTGACAATTGTGCGGTCGTGCGACACATAAAATTGTTGTCCTTTTGCCCACAAATAGAGCTTTCTCTTAGTGGTATTCGATCACCTCTGCGATTTTTATTTTTTGCGCTATGAACAAAAAACAACCGACAATTGTGAAAATTTTTTTTTTTACTTTCTGCTATACATTATATCCAATAAAAAAATAAAATGTGTAAAAATCTGTATTCTGCTACATATTTTTGGTAAAAAAATATCCCAATAAGTGTATATTGATTGGTTTGCGCAAAAGTTATAGTGTCTACAAACTATGGGGTATATTTATGGAATGTTTTTATTTTTATTTTTTTTTATTACTAGTATTGGCAGCGATCAGCGACTTATAGCGGGACTGCGATATTGCGGCACACAAATTGGACACTAATTGACACTTTTGTGGGGACCAGTGACACTAATACAGTGATCAGTGCTAAAAATATACACTATCACTGTACTAATGACACTGGTTGGGAAGGGGTTAACATCAGGGGCGATCAAAGGGTTAATTGTGTGCCTAGCTGGGGTTTCCCTACTGTGGGAAAGGTGCTTTTACTAGGGGAAGGCATGGATTCATGTCCCTGCTTTGGGGGAACACAGGATCCATGCTTTCTTGTCAGCAGACATTGGGTCTGTGTAGAATCACTGCAGGAGAGACCTGCCAGTGGCATGCACTCGCACCCACTCCTTGCAGGATCACCATCTACCTTAGGTAAGTGCTAGAAGTAGGTTTTTGTAAGTGTAGGTAAATTTAATCAGCCTGTTTGTTTTTGATCTGTGTGGGCTGGGAGTGGCTCAGAGTAGGCTGGTGACCCACAGATAGCATCATCTTTCAGTTACCTCCCTTCTGCTTCTAGAGGATTCTAGAAGGAAGGAGGAAGGAGGGAAAGAGAGGTGGAGCTGTCTGGGGTGTTCTAAGGAGCCCTGACCAATCCTCAACCTGGAGTCAGTCTAGATGGGGAGGAATTGTCAGGTGGAAGAAGCTGGAGATGGAGCACTAGGGCTCAGTTAGGGCAGTCGGGGGGGGGGGGGGGGGGGGCTGACCTTGGGCCTGAGGGGTTCAGGTGCAAGTCAGAGTCTTGCTGGGAAACATAAGCAGGATCTAGACAGGAGGCACAAAGAGGAACCGGGAAAGACAGCGGGAGCTAGTGTTGCCAGGCACGTCTCCAGGAGGGATCCACTGTTGTGCAGCCAAGAGGGCTGGTGAGTGACAGGCACAGTTGGGAGAGCTGGGGAGGCATGCCGGAGCGGACTGGGAGTGTGCAGTCTGAGATGGATGTAGAGCCAGCAGGAGAGACTGTGATATCATGGGCAGTGGAGTTGGGCAGCTGCAGCCGGGAGGGCTGTCAGGGCCTGAGGAGAAGAGGACTGACTGGGAGCAGTAGTTCACCAAGATCAGCTAGCACCAAAGACTTTCCTATGTTTGTTGCTACGCTAAGGGGGCCGCTGTCCCTGCCTGCAAATGGCAGTTGCTAAGGCCTGGCTGGAACCATAGTCAGGCCTAACCATGTGCTAGCTGTACCAGGAACCAAGTATTGTAAAGGAGAGAGAAGAACAGTCTACAAATAAGCCTTGTGCTGGAGGTCGACTGGAACTCTAGAAGTGTAAATAGAGGTTCCAACTGATCATCTTATTAATTCCATAATTGATTCTGGGCATCCCATAATTTTCCCTTACCCTATCCAAGTTCAAAACCCCTCAATAAAAACACAAAACCAAAATACCAACTGTTCATTGTCTCAAGAGTGACTGGGAAGTGAATGCTGGGCTGATCAGGGTGACAAGTGGACCACAATATCCAGCAGTACCTATGGGGGTGCCGCTACATATGTAAGCCTGTGCAGTGCCACCGCCTAATAGCAGTGAAACTGCTATAGGGCAGTCGGCAAATGGTTAAAAAGCCACCCTAGGCTTCAGTCAAGTGATTGTGCCTAGGCACAGTCTCTCAAGATCTTCCTGAGGCAGGAGAAAAGCATTTCCTCAGAGGCTCTGAATGTTCATTACAATTTTCTAGCAGACCACATAGTATGAGGCAGCAAAAGAACTGAGCTGTGTGTGACTGTGCCCTTTCAGTTTTCAAATTTGTCATAAAAGTGAGAGATCACAGCAGAAGAACTGAGTTCTGTGTGACAACCTGTATATACAGGTCAGGAACAGCATCTTTTTATAGAAAGAAAAATATGTTGTCCTAGATAATGCCTGAACTAGGTTAGCTCTAGGGAGAAAGGAAGATGAAGGCGGGAAATGTCTAAAACTGCTTGGCTAATATTTTGTATTCATATGTATGTAATCTGTATGCATCAGTCCAGAAAATTCTCTAATATCACCTCCTCAATCCAAAAACACAAAAGCTACTGACGATCACCGATCCCATTTAGATGCGAGCAATTCAATGCAAAGTTGAACTTCATGATAACCATGAACAAATTCTGGAACATTTTATTCATTGTGAAATCTATGCGGTTATGTGCAGTGCTCGCTGATGGTTGGTTGAATTCATAAATTGTTGTAGACACTCTTCAGAAATTTTTTACAGATTCATGTACCTGTCCCGAACAAGTACATTCATTTATGGCAGGATGTGGCTGACAGATGCCAGAGTGTTGATACTGGACACCTGTCCTCAGTACAGCTCACTGACGCTGAGTCTGAGAAAATCACAGAGGTTTTGTTCTGAGGTGAGCAGCGCCTGATAGGGAACTCAGACTACTTCCCCATCATGTCAGCCTCCCTTGTGATTGACAGCAGAAGACAGTGGACGGATTCCATAGCCACTATTAAACTAAATAGCGATTATGGAATCCACCCACTGTCTTCAATAACAAGCCAAGGGGATCCTGATGGGGAACTGGTCATTCAGCGTTCCCCCATCGGGCTTCATCCACTGTCAATGTGACATAACAAATAATGACTCACCCCTGGCTTATTCAGTTGTTGGTCGAGAGATTCCTGTCATTATCCAAAAATGGCCATTGCTGAAAATAAGTCACTGGTTGCTAGGACACCAGCGGTTGCCACTTATCCTAGCAGCCCTGGGGGCCAGGAATGAGTGACTGGTTGCTAGGACACCAGTGGCAGCTATCATCCTTGCAACCCACGAGCCCTGTGTCACTTTAATGGCAACTTGTCAGCACAAAATGTTCTTAATCTTAGAAACTAGCGATAGTTCTTTTTGAATCTGTTGCAACCTCATTCTGTGGAAACCATAACAAAATAGGCGCAAAGCTTTCCTGAGTTAGACCCCTTTCACACTGAGGCTTTTTTCAGGCGATACAGCGCTAAAAATAGCGCCTGCATAGCGCCTGAAAAAAGCCTCAGCTGCAACCCCAGTGTGAAAGCCCGAGTGCTTTCACGCTGGGGCGCTGCGCTGGCAGGACGTCACAAAAAGTCCTGCCAGCAGCTTCTTTGCAGCAGTGGAGGAGTGGTGAATACACCGCTCCTCCACCGCTTCTGCCCATTGAAAACAATGGGGAAGCGCTGCTATAGCGCCGGCAAAGCGCCGCTGCAGCGGATTTAACACCTTTTCGGCCGCCAGCGGGGGGGGGGGGTAAAATCTCCCCGCTAGCAGCCGAATAGCGCTGCTAATACTACGGTAAAGCGCCACTTAAAATAGTGCGGCTCAGTGGGAAAGGGGTCTTAGGGGCAAGTTGTTTTTAAGAGACCACATGCTATGCTTTGCCATACCTCCCAACTTTCTGAGATGGGAATAAGGGACACCTATTAGCAAAAGTATGTAGGCATAGGACACACCCCCTGCCACGCCTCCCTTAAAGTAGAATTGCCGTTAAACCTACAAGTGCTTTTTTTTCACCACTACTATTGCTTTATGTTGGCTTTTGGGGTTTACAAATTGGATGAAAGGTTTAGCACTGTAAAACACTTTTTAATAGATACATTTTAATAGATAAATAGTGCATTTTATATACAATTACATATATCAGACCAAAATGTGGGACAAATGAGGAGAAAAGAGGGACAGAGGGCCTTTGTTTCGAATGAAAGACAGTCCCTCGAAATCAGGAACAGTTGGGAGCTTTGGCTTTACTGAACTCCCCCTGTGTGTCCCCTGACTTGTAGGAACATGCATGCAGCAGTTTAGGTATGATTGACAAAGAATGCATTGATAGGTATCCAAGAACGCTTCATCTCTGCACACAAACTGCTAGGGAAGCAGATTTTTCAGCAGTCAGATGTAAAAAATCCCATTACCAATGACTATGGCTCTGAGTTACTATGCTTGATTAATCATGGCTCAAACAATGTAGTTTCAAATGTTTCTTATCTGAAGATTTCTGGGTATAATTTTTAATCAATGGTGCAAAGTGATGCTGGCCCTAACAATCAGATTTTACTAAAGTGACCGGAAACATTCAGCAACAATATAATAAGGCTCAGATTTTCAGACACCAGTCCCTGAAATGCCCAATACCATTATCAAAGCACATCTGAACGTTTATGTCTGCTCTTGACAGATCCAGCCAATATTTTTTAGTTTTTGATAAAGTGAGGAAAAATTAGGACCTCTTTCGGGTTTGGATAGCTATGCAGAGCTCTGTTACAGACAGAGGCGTCGCTAGGGGGTGGCTATTGAGGCTATAGCCCCGAATCTGGGGCCCACAGCCCCAAGTCTCTAGGGCAGGGGTCAGCACCTGGCCCGCCACCAGTGTAGTGGGGTGCAGGGGACAGTGGACACTACAGTGGGGGCTGCATTGCTGGGCACTGGTGAGGCTGCATAGATGGGCACAGTTGAGCCCTGCATTCTTTATGTAGCCAACCGTGGGGCTCTCTGGGGACCCTGATGTAAGGGGGGCTCTGAGGACCCTAATGTAAGTAGGGAGGCTCTCTAAGGACCCTGATGTAAGGGGGGGGGGGGGGTTTGGGGACCCTGATGTAAGTGGGGGGGGCTCTCTGGGGACAATGATGTAAGGGGGAATCCGCACTCAGATATGTAACGATATTTTTTATACACACACACACACACACACATATATTCTATACATGTGTTTGCCTCCCCAACCAAGCATATGACTTTCTTTACTTCGCTGCTATGGGCTCTAGCCCCGGATCTTTTCTAGACCTAGCAACGCCCCTGGTTACAGAGATTTGCACTTCCTGTCCTGCTGACATCTTACCAGTCTGTAAATGAGGGGAACAGATACACAGATATCAGCTTTTTCTTCCTGTCTGTGTCACTGTTGTAGATTTTCCCTCACTTCCTGTCTGGTGAAGCCATTGTCACCAGCATAGAAAGTGGGATCTCTTTAATAGAGCCCCATGTAGCACTAAAAAATCTTTCGGCTTAACATACACTAAAGTGGATCTTCTATTGAGAATGATAGAAGGGTTTGGCGCTGTTCCTATTTAGTTTCCTACCTTCATATAGGATACTAGATACAGATTAAAAATATATGGATTCCTAGGTGCACCGTGCATATGTCAAATATTAAATACAAATTAAAAATATGAATTCCCAAGTATACCGTGCATATGTCAATTAAATATTCTGCTACAATATTGTACAATCATAGGTGATACATAAACATTGGATACGTAACTTAAATAAGTGGTATTACTAAAAAGGGGGGGGGGGGAGGGGGGGAGGGAGGGGGAAGGGGGAGCGAAATGGGGAGGGGAGGGGGTGTAGGAGATCTGCTCCAGGGGAAAAATTGGCAATAACAAGATAAAGTGCAAGCGTGCTGGTGAAATTCAAAAACAGCAATGACAAGATAAAGTGCAAACGTGCTTCAAAAAAATTCTTTAGTGTCTCTTGTGCAGTTTCTTGTGCTGTGATAATAATCCTTCACTTATAATATCTCTTTGCTCTGAAAGTGCAGCCACTCACCAGATCACTTCACCCCTGCGGGGGTAGTAGGCAGTTACAGTTTTTACGCCACTGTACAGCGATCGCTGGCGGGCTCAGGATCGTGGTATATCATATGTAAAGAGAGAGGGAGTGCCCATAGCGTAAAATTGCTTTTAAAAGGTTTTATTACACAAAATGGAAGGGTACTCACACTTTTACAGTAAAAATCAAGCGAAATGGTAAAAAACGTCAAAACCGTCACAAATGTCCTTCAGCGCTGGTACAGGAGGTGATATTTGGGAAGCACAAATTAGGCCATGTCCTACGCGTTTCGTCGTTAGGACGTCTACGGGAGCGATCTCTCTCTTTACATATGATATACCACGATCCTGAGCCCGCCAGCGATCGCTGTACAGTGGCGTAAAAACTGTAACTGCCTACTACCCCCGCAGGGGTGAAGTGATCTGGTGAGTGGCTGCACTTTCAGAGCAAAGAGATATTATAAGTGAAGGATTATTATCACAGCACAAGAAACTGCACAAGAGACACTAAAGAATTTTTTTGAAGCACGTTTGCACTTTATCTTGTCATTGCTGTTTTTGAATTTCACCAGCACGCTTGCACTTTATCTTGTTATTGCCAATTTTTCCCCTGGAGCAGATCTCCTACACCCCCTCCCCTCCCCATTTCGCTCCCCCTTCCCCCTCCCTCCCCCCTCCCCTCCCCCTCCCCCCCCCCCCTTTTTAGTAATACCACTTATTTAAGTTACGTATCCAATGTTTATGTATCACCTATGATTGTACAATATTGTAGCAGAATATTTAATTGACATATGCACGGTATACTTGGGAATTCATATTTTTAATTTGTATTTAATATTTGACATATGCACGGTGCACCTAGGAATCCATATATTTTTAATCTGTATCTAGTATCCTATATGAAGGTAGGAAACTAAATAGGAACAGCGCCAAACCCTTCTATCATTCTCAATATATCTCAGCTGTCCCCATTTAGGGTGACTGCTTGTTGGGAGGCAGCAGTTCCAAACTTCACAAATAACGCCTTTACTTCCACTGCGCGGGTTCACCATCCCTTTAAAGTGGATCTTCGCCCCCCCCTTTTTTCCCCCGGTGGTCTGTTGTCCACAGTTCCGATACTCACCCATCCAGGGGATCCAGCATTGTCCCGCTGAGATCCTCTTGTATTCTGCCACCTCTCGGTCCCACACCACCATGTTGATTGTGACATCATTGTGAGGCCTTCAAGCCCTTCCTGGTTCAGCCAGCGCGTCTCCTGATGATGCGGCACTAGGCACACCTCCCGATGATGCGGCACTAGGCACACCCCCTGCTTCTTTCTGAATGAAGCATTATGAATCCTGGGATATGTGTGACGTGCCCTTTCCCACATCACGGAAGGTGCAGGTGGGGCATACAGCCGGCCATAAAAGCAAATGACTGTATAACTCTGCACTCACGTAAATGCCGATGCTTTTGTGCATCAGCGTTTACCTGCGCACAATGTATTTTCCCAAATGCAGAAGTTTTGCATTCACAAATGCTTGCAAACGTCCGTATGCATGAGGCCTTATGCTCCATTCACACATTGCGATTTGGAAATGTGGGAAGAATTCCGCCCACAATTCCAAATCGTGTGCGATTGTTACACAATGCTTAACATGCATTTGGGTGCCATTATCCCTTAATGGCACCGCAAAGGCAATGTGATTATGCAGTAAATGTTGTGCAGCAATCGCGCCTTTCAAAATCGCGTGAAGCTTGTCGCCCGAAAAGGAGCGGGAGCTTCTTTTCGGGCGACAACGGTGCATAGGGCAGCCCATTTAAGTGAACAGGCTGGCCCTATATGAGACGCAAAATTGTGTGCAAATTGATCAACAAAATCAGGATGGCGTGACCCCCTACATAAAAGTATTATTGGAGCCTAACTGTGTTGTGAACTGTTCTGAAAATTAAATATTTCTACAATGCTTACAGATACAGAGATGAATGAAGGCTAGGGTTGCCACCTGTCCGGGATTCACCCAGACAGTATGGGTTTTAAATAATGTGTCCATGTTTTACTCCGCTTCAAACACGGACACATCATTCAGACAGGAATGGGGCTCAGAACAGGGCCTGACAGGAGGTTGAGGGGGCACTATGTGCTCCGCATAACTATTCTCTTTGGAACGCCCAAAGGTGTCCCAGTCTGTTACAATCCCATAGTGTATACTAGAAGAAAAAAAATTTGCTGTGTGCCGCTAAATTGTTCGGGTTTGGCTTGAAGAAAAAGTGGCAACCCTAATGAGGGCTTGCTAGAAAATGTGTTGAATATGTCTGTGCTTTAGTGTGCATTATCTAAGTGCGTTTATTTATGCAGCTGTGCTTTAATATTCTGCAATATAGTGTTAGGACCTATGCTTCTGGCATACAATCACATTATAAGCACTGGAACTTGATGCTTTGTACTGTATTAACATCAGTTGCTCATTGGCTTATCTAGAGCCATCAGTTTTCTCTTCTGCTAAGGGCAGGAGAAACAATGCATGTTGGTGCAATTTCTTCATCACACAGTACATGTCAGATATATTTTAGTGCATTCAGTTTACTTTCTGAAAAATACTGAAAAGTAAAGATAACCTCTCTTTTCATCATATGATACCATAAAAGTTTCATACAATTTTAAATTGTTTGGATAATGTAAACACCAAGAAAACTATTTGTAAGATGGTAAGTTCTGTGGTGAGCTAAGCATAGCACAGAATTGAACTGTTATACCAAATAGTATTTGTATATGGGACTTTATAGGTGCCTTGGCATCAAAGAGCAACACATTTTCATATTGTACAAATAATATATATTAAAACATTTGGAAGTTCATGTGAACTATTAAGATTTCATCAACTGTGCTAAGCTTCCATATCTAGATGGCTTTTTAACCTCTTGGAGCTGGCGCCTCCTGGCCCTTTAAGGGGTTTAGGTGGGGCGGGTTTTATGATCATGTGACCGCCATGGTTGGCTGTCACGGCGGTCACATGATTGGAAAGCTCCCGAACGCAAGCAGCAATTGGGAGCTTTCCATTAGTCGCCTGTAACTGTGCGGGGCGCGTGCAGGGTGTACGCTCTCGGCACAGTTGTATTTGCACTAATGCACGCAGATATGAGAACGGGAATTCTCAAAGTTATTTATTTGGTTTATATTTATTTTATAAATTTGATATTTATTTGTTGTAACTGTATTACACTATTAAAAATTGTTTTGCTTTGGATACATACATCACAAGGATTGGAACACTGGGAAGTTATTGAAAATGGAGGAAGACCAATGTTTAATTGATAAATGATAGGAAGATAACATAGTTTCGTAAGAGTACATTGACATGTGGGTGTGAGGAGGAATAGAGCACCAGGTGATGTATGGCATGTACTTTCATATATATGTGATCATAATACTTTATTAAGTTTTGATTATGTGGTGACTTTGTGCATACTACACTAGTTTTTCTTTCACTTTTGGATTACCAACTTGAAGATGTGAAGAACGATACTAAATAAATGAAAAAATAGACACCATAACCGATCTGGAAACACAGCTTTATTTTGACTCGCATTTTTAATATATAAGAGGGAAAACAAGTTTACAAGCATTAAGATTCTGCTAAGGACTTTATAAGCGCTGGTTTTATTTGTATGGTGTATTTGCCTGGGTGGCCTATTTTATTGCATAATGGTGACCTGAGCAGGAACTCGAGTGCTGAGTTCAGGTGTGCTGATAGCCAGCACTCAAAGTCCTGAGCTACTTAGCAGACCTTTAGATGGATGGTAAGCTGCGGTATTGTTGGGACTGGTAAGCTGCTGCTGTGCAGATTTACTATCTGCTGCTAGAGAGACTGAGCCCTTTAGGAACTGACCATACAGTAATCTAGTAGCCTTATTGCTGCCTGCAAGCTCGGCTGGGACTATTCTCACGTGCACCAACAGTACAACTGGGGCCCCAATCCTAGCCAGCTGAAGAGTTAGGGCTAAAGACTGCCCCTGTACAGCTGCTAAATAGAGACCACTACCTATTGCCTATGCTAAGAGGTACCTCTCAGGGGACATTGCCCTCTAACCTAGCCATTCTCCTAGAGTGCACGCTGCACCAGTTATAGTACTATTATTTATATTGCAATTAAGGCTTTTATGCACTATTTCAGACTTTGCTGATTCATGAGTTAATTCCAGTCTAGCGGTGCAGAACTCTATTCTAAGTTACTTTGGCATAGTGATTAGACTGTCTAGTGGACTGTGTCTGAACCTACCTTCTGTATGATCATTTATGTTCAAGCCACCATTTACCAATATATTGAGTTAATTTACCACTAAACAGTCTTGTGTCTATTTCATGGTACTAACTCACAGCCAAATTAAAGGTATCTCGTGTTCTTATAAGTGCTTGCAGTGATTTTCATTTAACCAAGCGTGCCAGAGGGGCTGAGGCTGTTCTTGGATTTGAGGCGCAAAACAGAGAATCCATATTACAAAGCAGCTTCTTTGGGGGTAGTGATACACATGAAAATATGCATATGGAAATATTTCACAGGTTGTAAATGATGTAGTGTTTGGAGGTATTATGGCAATTAAAACCCATCTAGATGGACGTTTACCACAACTGATGAAATCCTAATAATGCATATGAACTTTTTCATATACAGTATACACAGTATTTGTCGAATAAGGTACCATATATTTATGCACATTCAAAAAAAGTGTTGATTTTTGATTTCCAGGCACCAAAAAAGCCCCATATACAAATACTGTACCATTTGGCTCTCTATAGAAATAAGGGATGTGGTGCCCTGAGTACACATCCGCCCAATTATATGTTTATTTTATAGAATTGAACTGGAATTGAAATCATTACTTACATCATGGCCACATTACTTCCATCTATAATGATATGTCTCAGTTGGTCATTTCCTTTTTCATTTCTTAGGTTAAGCTGGAAAGGAGTCTGCATTGCTTCTTTAAATCTCTGCGCTCCAGTCACAATAGGTACATTGGATTCTTCCTTACCAGTTGTACCTTTGGGTTGTTCTATGCCCATATTTTCTGGCTCGAGGCCACCATGAAATATATCCTCAACTGGGTGATTATTACCCACTGGTTTGTTCCTCGGCAGATCACCCATTCCCATAGTTGGGTTAACATTGTTTATCTCAGGCCTTGCTGGAACAAGATTTTCCAGGATTTGTAAATCATTCTCTTCGTGTCCTTTTCTTTGAGGCTCACTTTGAAAAATATCATCTTCAGAATCATTTTTTTCATTGAGTTTCCTTAGGAATCCAGCCACAGAACCATCTCCGATGTCCACAATTTCACTGGGAGAATAGCCACAATTTTTGGCAGCTGATTTCATTACTTCTAAAAGGTAGTCATCATCATTAATAGAAAGAGCACGTGACATACCTTTTAGCGTAGAAGGCCTTTGTACTTGGTTACTGTCACTATGGTTATGACTAGATTGTTCCCGTTTAACTTTGTCCAGAATCTGAGAAGGCTCCTGGATCCCATTTTCTGACAACACCTTAAGCACAATAGATTCCTGATAACCCATTGTCTTGAAAAAGTCTAAAAGCATGTTAAACTCTTTTTGTGTTGCTAAAGAAAAATTGTGATGAGAGCCTGGTTCACCATCATCCCACCTCATAATAGTATCCAGTAGCCCAGATATTTGCTGGAATTCCTCATCATCTTTTACTAGCGGTTCCATCCCTTGATTCAGTTCAATTCCTTCATTCAGATAAGAACCTGAAGACTCACATTCATCTAACCCCATCACTGGACTTTCCTGTACACCAAGTGGTACTGGCTGTTTTTTCAGATCCCATATTTTGTTCCTACCTGGTTCACGGGGTTCAGAAGCCCTCTCACGCAAAACTCCTTTTACAGGCCTAGTCTTTGTTATATCTACTGGCTGTGATATTACAGGTTTGTCAAGTCTCTGATTTGGATATTCCATTGCTGCAGGAAGGAGAGGAAGCTTTCTCATTGCAGCACATTCCCTCTGGTGGCTTGTGGATTGTTTCTGTCTACTCTCTTTGTCCTCCTCTACAAGTGCTAGTAACTGTTCCTTGGTGGAAGTTGGAAGAATAAGAAGATCCAGTGCATGAGGGTCATTATGTTCTTCTACCAAAGCCTTAAAATTCCTTTTAATAGAGGTCTCTTGGTCTTCTGGCTTGTTGTTACAAACATCTAAAAATGCATGAATTTGACTTTGGGCCATTACTACTCCCTCGGCCAAGCCAGAGATTGTAATCAGTCCATGACTTTGAGGTTTGACGCACGCTGAAGTAGCTCTAATTAGGCAGTCAAGGAAGAGACCCCCAGCCCCAACAAAGATGCAGTGCATCTCACGTGGGTAGTTAAAGTCCTCAGTTAACTCTGGGGTGCATAGTCCTTTAATATAATCCTAAAGGAACAGAAGAGGATTATTGTATATTATTCTTAAAACCATACTCACCAAAAGCTTTTATTTTTGCTACCTTTTCATGCAAGAAACCATAGTTTACAGCTTACAGATTGCACATTTCTAGGTGAATACCTGCTCCTCCCACCTCCTGTACTTCACTATGGGACGTACACACTGGCGGTAGGAACAATTGTGTGCAGGATGAGAAGGGGGGAGGGGTTCAACCCATCTGGCTAGGCGAATACATGCTGCAGCTGGAAAGCAGTTATATGATGGCATCTTAAGACACAAGATGCTTGAAAGGTAAGAATAGTGTCTTTTATGATTACAGCAGGTGTTCTTTTGGAAGTGACTTGTGGTGACAGCATTTTTTATTTCAGGGATGAGTGGGAACTGTGGGTAAATCAAACCTTGCATTTTTAAGCAACATCTGCTTTACCTCATCCTTTACATTCAGCAGCATCCAATGTCCTCCACCATGAGTCTCGCTCAGTGCAGGATGCAAACACAGGAAAAGTGAAAGGCAATCATGGCCCTACAATAGTTTTAGAGTTGCAGGGTATGCTCTCCAAATTTGGACTAGTACCAAACATGGACTTACAGCTAGTGATGTCACAGGGAACTGTAGGAAGACACCTTCAGTGATGTCACATGGAACTGTGGGGAGACACCTCCAAGGAGTTCCCTGAACCCATCAGTACTGGGAGCTCCATAATTTCTTAACCAAAGGGTTGGGATCCTGCCCTAGAGTAAATCCTAGAAACTTTGAAGGCGTTACTTATACCTTCTTTTTTTAATCTTTTCTTCTATTAAAACTTCTGCCCTTGCTGTGTTTTAATTGGAAAGCAAAAATGTAATTGCTTGTAATTTGCCCAGGCGAGTGACATGGTCTCCTTCCTTCGTGCTGACTCCTGGGATATATTCGTCAGGTATCCCAGGAGTCATACATTTTGTTTCTCACTTTCGTTAGTTTACTGTCAGGGGAGGAAAGGCAGGGAGGGTGGAGGAGGGCTGACAGAAGTCACAGGAGAGCCGAGGAGGGCTGTAGGGCTGAAGTAGGCCGGATGAGGAAGGCGATATGAGGAGACATGTGAGGATCCATGTGTATTTATCCAGAGAGGAGAGAATTTTGTCCAGTGAAAGGAGGATTCCTTTTCTTTGGTTCTATGGAGATTTTAGCCCCTAAGAATAACAGCAGCCCTTTGCGTGAAGTTGCTATAACAGGGGCAGCGAACTTCCGCTGCCACTGCTATAGCAACATGTACACAAAGGGCTGGAAGGGCTGTATCTCTATTGCACAGGCACAAGGCCTTAACGTGCATGCGCTTCGAGCCTTTTGTGTACATGTTGCTATAGCAGCCACAGCAGGTGTTCGCTGCCTCTGCTATAGTAACTTAATAGACATTGTCATCTGCCTTGTTAGGGCATAGTGACAGCTTCTCTTGATAACGCATACCCTTCCCAGCACCAAGTATACTCACCTACCTATTCCCTCTAGCTGCCTGTTGTAGGAATCCACCCTGGGTAAGCTTCAGTGTCGGGTAGCGTCAGAGCTTACTTGGGTGGATGATCCCACTAAGGCCTCTTTCACAAGACCAGCCGTCCCTGCCATCTCTCTGAAAAGTAATTCATGGTGGATGACTTTTCAGAGACAGTTTGCAGGCATTCAGAAGTTGATACTGCTGCCTCCTGAATGCCTGTTTTTTTTGTGGCTGTTTTATTTTTCTTGGCTGAAGTGGGATTTTGCATTGAAATATCGCACCGCAACTGCAAGCCAAGTATTTGGCTTGTGGTTGCTATGTAGTCCAATTGACCTCAATGGCTAGGTTTGACAGGCGGTGCTGCATGTGATACTCAACATACCAAGTTAAATTTGTCTCCCATGTAAAAGAGGCCTAACACCTTCCATGTGACAGTGCTCTGGCCTGGAGCATTCTTCCCTACATCTGAAAGCCCTGATTTGTTAGAGCAAAAGAGTGAGGGTTCTATGAGAGTGTTAAGGCAAACTGTGGGGTTGATTTTCTAACACTAGAGAGTGCAAAATCTGGTGTAGCTGTGCATGGTAGCCAATCAGCTTCTAATGCCGCATACACATGAGCGGACTTTACGGCAGACTTTGTCCTGCAGACTTTTCGACTGACTTTATAACGGACTTTTCTGAATGAACGGACTTGCCTACACACGATCAAACAAAGTCTGACGGATTTGTACGTGATGACGTACGACCGGACTAAAACAAGGAAGTTCATAGCCAGTAGCCAATAGCTACCCTAGTGTCGGTTTTAGTCCGTCGGACTAGCATACAGACGAGTGGACTTTTCGACCGGACTCGAGTCCGTCGAAAAGATTTGAAACATGTTTCATTTCTAGGTCCGTCGAACTTTTGGGGAAAAAAAAGTCCGCTGGAGCCCACACACGATCGAATTGTCTGACGGACTCCGGTCCGCCGAACCAAGTATGCCGTAAAGTCCGGTCGTGTGTACGCGACATAACTTCTGTTTGTTCAATTAGGCTTTGACAAAAAACCTGGAAGCTGATTGGTTTCTATGCAGAGCTGTACTCGATTTTTCACTCCAGTTTTAGTAAATCAACCTGTTTAACAAATAAAGAAATTAACTATTAATCATTCGCTGACAAATATCCTAAAGAATGATTAATAAATATGCCCATGGAACCTCTGTAAGGTTTTTAATACTGTCTCTTTCCTTGTGGAAATTTTCTCTCACTTCTTATCCCTGTAACCACATAGAATGTATGGGGGACCTTTGCAATGCGGCCACAGACCGCAATAAAACAATTGTTCCAACATTTCCCCTGCAAGGAGAAAAAAAAATAGCTGTTCACGTCCACATTGCAAACTATTGGGCTTACTTCCTGTCAGGATGACCACCCAGGAAGTGAGAGAAAATCCCACCAGTGGAGACACAGACATCAATAAAAGCCCAACAAGGGGTTTTAACTTTTCCCATTCTATTCAGAACCAGGAAAAAATGTTTTGGCTGGGAATATCTTATTGCTATTCAAAGTGGTTGTAAAGGCTGAGGGTTTTTTACCTTCATGCATTCTATGCGTGAAGGTAAAAAACCTTCAGTGTGCAGCTACCTCCTCAGCCCCCCTAATTCTTACCCGAGCCCGATCTCGATCCAGTGATGTGCATGAGACCCGAGGCTCTCCCGGGTCTCTCCCTCCTGACTGGCTGAGATGCAGCAGCAGGAGCCATTGGCTCCTGCTGCTGTCAATCACAGCCAATGAGGCGGGAACAGCCATGCTCGCTGTGTTTTATGGATGCAGAAAGGAGGTTTGCGGAGCGAGTTTGCACCAGTGACCCCACAGCAAGCGGATTGCAATGGGGCACTCAGCAAGGGGGAGGGGCCCACAGTGCTGGCGGGGGACCCGAAAAGAGGAAGATCAGGTCTGCACTGTGCAAAACCACTGCACAGAGCAGGTAAGTATGACATGTTAGCAATAACACACACTCATGTGCGCACTGTCAGCTGAGTGGAAAGAGTGTGGGCAATTAAACTCTCTGTCACAAAAAATCCGTAAGATAGGGGTTTATGTCAGGAGCAAGTGGCAATCCCAGGGGGTGCTGACATTGGACGGCAACAGGCTCGGATAAAAGCTAGAAGGAACTCTGTGAAAATGCAAAACAAAACGAGAGCAGCGCCATCTAAGTGCAGCAATGTGATGACATTTATTCCAAAGATGACAATTAAAAACTCACAGGATAAAAAGGTAACAGCGCATGTGGAGTTGTATGGTGGTTCATCCACTCCCAGGGAGGATAAGCTGCAATCAGGGGAAGAGACAGTCCCTGGTTCCGGCTGCGCTGGTGGCTCCCAGCGCTTCCAGGGACTCAGATGAGTTTAGATGCAGTCGCTGACGTCACATCCAGATGGAAGGTGGAGTGGGGAGGTGCGTGCGTTAGGAGTCAGACTGTCTGATGAAGGAGTATGCATGCTCCGAATGTGTGCATCTCCCCACTCCACCTTCCATCCGGATGTGACGTCAGTGACTGCATCTGAGCTCATCTGAGTCCCTGGAAGCGCTGGGAGTAGGGTTGACACCTCATCCCTTTAAAACCGAACACATATTAATTAAACAGGTTCTGTGGCTGATTAAGGTGGTAATTAAACTCACTTGGTGCCTCATCTGCATTAAATTAGCCTCAGAACCTGTGTAATTCATATGTGTTTGTGTTTAAAGGGATGAGGTGGCAACCCTAGCTGGGAGCCACCAGCGTAGCTGGAGCCAGTGACTGTCTCTTCTACTGATTGCAGCTCGTCCTCCCCAGGAGTGGATGAACCACCGTACAACTCCACATGCACTGTTACCTTTTTATCCTGAGAGTTTTTAATTGTCATCTTTGGAATAAATTGCTGCACTTAGATTGCGCTGCTCTCTCTTTGTTTTGCAAGTATGACATGTTTGTTGTTTTGTTTTAAATACATTTTTTTTCCATTACAATTACTTTAATATTATGTATATCACAACATGTTAATCTAGATCTTTCCACAACCTTACCTTAGATTTGACGATGCTCCTTCTTTCTCCTCTAAGTTGAACCCATATCTGCTGGTGTCCCGTAGATTGCATGGGTAAGGGATCCTGCATAAGCACTCCGATGACGTTCACGGCGACTCCAAACAGTCTTTCGATGCACGCTTGCTGCCTTCGCAGTGCTTTCTCTGATTCCTGCGGCACGGCAAACTCATCCACGCTCTCGTCATCTTGCACAGTCTCATATTCGCCCACTGCCATCAGCATTTTAGGTAGAATAGCTAGTCCTTGATATGAAAGACTTTGTAAAGAGAGGGTATGGAGGGATTCTCCTTTTAAATGTCAGTAGGGGATTGCTAGCTCTTTGGCCCAGGCTGTTTTGCTTGCAGCGTCGCTCAGCTCACCTGTCTCCGCATACTTGCCCTCCTTCTTAGATAATAGTTAGAGACGTGCTGCACAGGTTTGTGTTTTTTGAAGTGAAGCAATATTCCGAGCCTTCTTTCATCTTCTTCCTCATTCTGTAAGAGTTCAGGCCTTGCTTTTATCCCCGCCCCATGAGTATGTTTGTGTCTGTGTTACTTTACCAATACCTGAACACGTCTGCAGGGCTGCATTCACCGACATGTGACACATATGATACTCAGGGTCACAAGGCTGCCCTTTAGAGGTGTCCTGGGTGCTCAGTTTCTTTTCTTGGCTCTTTGTAAATATCACCAACCTAAGCTGCTCTCCTAGTCTGTTCCCCCTTTAACAGGCTGCAATTAGGACTAGCTATTCTGTGGCTACAGCATGTCTGCCTTCGGCACTAGAAATAACCAACTCTTACTAAAGATATCTTTAAAAAAAAATGTGTATCTGTAAATAGACACCCTCTCACCCTTCCTGATGACTGGTGGGAAGTTCCTGTGTGTGTCAGATTGCGGGGAATTCCACATTTTGCTCACACAGAGGAGGAGCAGTGAAAGGCTCTTTTTTTTTTTTTTTTTTCTTGTGTTAACAGAGGCGAAATCCATGTTTGCTCCTATGTCTCTGTAGCAAGTGTGACGCCATCTTTGCTAGGACCAAAACTGTTTGCTGTTGCTCAGCGCTTTCAGTTTACGTCGTGCAGGAAATTTTTGTATTTTAGGACTCGTGAAGGAAAATATAAAATGTTCCACAGGCTATTAATAGTTCTAGCCAGCGCTGAAGAGGGTTTCAAAATAAGGGCTGGATGTGATTCTAAATGCACAGGATATAACTTGCTACTAATATTTCTAAAGGTTGCATTCACATGAGCGTAATAAATGTTACTGCTCTTATTACGCGTGTTTTTTTTTTTTTTTTTTTCTAGTGCAAAAGCTCCTGTGTAATGATCAGTAAATACATTTTTTTTTTCTTGCAATCTGGCATACTGTACTTACTTGTGTACGTATTTGCTCAGACGGAGATTTTTAAAAACTGAACGCAGTGCATATTTCCGCATCTGTGTGAATGTCTCCACTGAAAATAGTGCAGCTGCGTTCAGATTGGTAAATTAAAAGCGCTTGTAAATGCGTTATTATTATTTTTTTTTATGACTGTGTGAATGTCTCAATTGAAAATAATGCAGCTGCATTCAGATCGGTAAATTAAAAGCGCTTGTAAATGCATTTTTTTTTTCTTTTTAATGACTGTGTGAATGTCTTAATTGAAAATAATGCATTTGTAAATGCATTTTTTTTTTTTTAATGACTGTGTGAATGTCTTAATTGAAAATAATGCAGCTGCATTCAGATCGGTAAATTCAAAGCACTCGTACATGCCCTTTTTTTTTTTTTACTGCCTGAATCCTATGGGTTCTTACACACTTACTGATGTATAAAAATAATATATCCTGGTAGAAAGTTTCTGCATTAGGTCCCTTTCACACGATCAGCCCGCTCCGATCTGCCTGTCCGTTTTTCAGGCGGATCCGAGCGGGCCACCCATCTATGTTCAGGGATGATGTCAGCGGAGCTGTGTCCGCTGACACCCACCTGCCATCCGATCCAACAAGATCTGCTCAAAACAGACGGATGGCAATACGTTCGCCATCCGTCCAGCAGGTCGGATCAGATTAAAACGGACAGGCTGTCTGTTTTCATCCGATCTCGCCACAGACAACAGCGCGGCTCTGACAGGTCCGTCGCTGCACAGTAAGCTGAGACGGACCTGTCATCCACCTGCTCAGCGGGGATCAACAAAGCGATCCCCTGCTGAGCTAGCAGAGTCTGTCCAACGGATCCACTCCGTGTGAACCCAGCCTAAAAACACAAGGATGGGCGGTATAGTACATACAGTATCTCACAGACGTGAGTACACGCACCCCTCACATTTTTGTAAATATTTTATTATATCTTTTCATGTGGCAACACTGAAGAAATGACACTTTGCTACAATGTAACGTAGTCCTCTAAAAAATTGCAACAGGACTAACATTTTTGAACGTTGAGGTGCATTATGGGTTGGCTAAATTGACTCACTGTACCCTTAGCACACACAAAAAAAGCTGCTATTATAATGTTTTTTTTTTTCTGGATCAACTGCAGTTTTAGTTTTATACAGTTTTTTAAATTAATTTATTTTTCTTAATTGGTCAACTAAAACGTTTTGTCCCACCTATTTGTATTTTTTCTGTTATATTGAACCAGGTTCCTATTGCTTTCATGTATGCTGACATCTGGTAGTGGTTTAGGGTCACTACAACTTGTTTACTTTTGTGATTTGGTATCTCCTTCTATTCATCCCTCCTGTTAAAGTGCTTTTAAAGGCAGAACACGTTTTACCTTAATGCATTCCCTGCATCAAGGTAAAAAATGCTGCAATTTAAAGGTTTTCCCCCATTACACCTCCCCCCCCCATACTTACCTGAGTCCTATCTCAATCCTGATCTGTGCCCGTCTGCTGGTCTGTCTCTCCTCACAGGACTCCTGCTGCTGTCAATCAAATCCTGTAAGCAGAGAGAGGAGGGTGGGGCTAAGTGTGTGTGTCTATAGATGCCCTCAGCCCCGCTCAGGAGCGAGCCCATAGGTGCACCGCATAGGAGCCGGTTTTCTTTAGTGGCACACTGAGAAGAGGAGGAGGAGCCTCAAGTGCTGGTGGGAGACCCCAGAAGAGGAGGTTCAGGGCGACTCTGTGCAATACCATTGCACAGAGCAGGTAAGTATAACATGTTTATAAGGTATTATTATTAAAAAAAAAAAACTGAAGCTTTACTGCTGGTTCACACTGGGGCGGCTTCAAAGACATCTGACTCTGAAGCTGCCCTGCACAGCGCAACCTCGGCGTGGCTTGCAAACAACTTCTGTAAAAGAAGTCAATGCACATACACACACATAGGAGACCCAACGGTAGAGGTGCAAACTGGTACTGACTAGTATTCCAAGGTTTCTCTTCTTTCTAAGTTTTTATCAATCACTCAGCTAATGTGACCCCAAAGCTGATGGAGAGAGACAAGGGAGGGTGAAAAAAGGATACTATACAGTTGACTGACATTGTCCATATCAACTGATGATGCCATTGGTTGTTAGGAGGTTGGCAGCTAGAAGGTCATAATTGTGCACAATGAAAACCTGTGGCTTTGTGTAACTAAAAGGCAGGTTTCATCCACCCACCGGCTTGTATAACATTTTTGGGCAATTTGCCAAGGCACCCCTGAAGAACCATCAAGGCCATGCCTGGACACCCTGGTTAAATAAAGGCTGTTTTACGCACACTGCTCTATCTGTTGTGGAGCGCAGGGCTGCATAATACACAGAGCTCTGGGCACAGGGCTGCATAATACACAGAGCTCTGGGCACAGGGCTGTATAATACACAGAGCTCTGGGCACAGGACTGCATAATACACAGAGTGCTAGGCACAGGACTGCATAATACACAGAGCACTAGGCACAGAACTGCATAATACACAGAGCTCTGGGCACAGGGCTGCATAATACACAGAGCTCTGGGCACAGGGCTGCATAATACACAGAGCTCTGGGCACAGGACTGCATAATACACAGAGCGCTAGGCACAGGACTGCATAATACACAGAGTACTAGGCACAGGACTACATAATACACAGAGCTCTGGGCACAGGACTGCATAATACACAGAGCTCTGGGTACAGGACTACATACTACAGAGCTCTGGGCACAGGACTGCATAATACACAGAGTGCTGGACACAGGACTGCATAATAAACAGAGCTCTGGGCACAGGGCTGCATAATACACAGAGCTCTGGGCACAGGACTGCATAATACACAGCACTAGGCACAGGACTGCATAATACACAGAGCGCTGGACACAGGACTGCATAATACACAGAGCGCTGGACACAGGACTGCATAATACACAGAGCACTGGGCACGGGACTACATAATACACAGAGCTCTGGGCACAGGACTGCATAATACACAGAGCTCTGGGTACAGGACTACATACTACAGAGCTCTGGGCACAGGACTGCATAATACACAGAGTGCTGGACACAGGACTGCATAATAAACAGAGCTCTGGGCACAGGGCTGCATAATACACAGAGCTCTGGGCACAGGACTGCATAATACACAGCACTAGGCACAGGACTGCATAATACACAGAGCGCTGGACACAGGACTGCATAATACACAGAGCGCTGGACACAGGACTGCATAATACACAGAGCACTGGGCACGGGACTACATAATACACAGAGCTCTGGGCACAGGACTGCATAATACACAGAGCTCTGGGCACAGGACTGCATAATACACAGAGCGCTAGGCACAGGACTGCATAATACACAGAGCGCTGGGCACAGGACTACATAATACACAGAGCTCAGGGCACAGGACTACATAATACACAGAGCGCTGGGCACAGGACTACATAATACACAGAGCTCTGGGCACAGGACTACATAATACACAGAGAGCTCGGCACAAGACTGCTTAATACATAGAGCTCTGGGCACAGAGCTCTCGGCACAGGGCTGCATAATACACAGAGCTCTGGGCACAGGACTACATAATACACAGAGCACTGGGCACAGGACTATATAATACACAAAGCTCTGGGCACAGGACTACATAATACACAGAGCACTGGGCACAGGACTGCTTAATACACAGAGTGCTGGGTTCAGGACTACATACAGTATCTCACAAAAGTGAGTACACCGCTCACATTTTTGTAAATATTTTATTATATATTTTCATGTGACAACACTGAAGAAATTACACTTTGCTACAATGTAAAATAGTGAGTGTACAGCTTGTATAACAGTGTAAATTTGCTGTCCCCTCAAAATAACTCAACACACAGCCATTCATGTTTAAACCGCTGGCAACAAAACCGAGTACACCCCTAAGTGAATAAGTCCAAATTGGGCACAATTAGCCATTTTCCCTCCCCGGTGTCAGGTGACTCGTTAGTGTTACAAGGTCTCAGGTGTGTATGGGAAGCAGTTGTGTTAAATTTGGTGTTATCGCTCTCACTCTCTCATACTGGTCACCCTGAAGTTGAACATGGCACCTCATGCCAAAGAACTCTCTGAGGATCTAAAAAAAAAAATTGCTGCTCTACATAAAGATGGCCTAGGCCAGTGATGGCCAACCTTGGCACCCCAGATGTTTTGGAACTACATTTCCCATGATGCTCATGCACTCTACAGTATACTTGAGTATCATGGGAAATGTAGTTCCAAAACATCTGGGGTGCCAAGGTTGGCCATCACTGGCCTAGGCTATAAGAAGATTGCCAAGACTCAATTTGGTAGTGCAGCATTTCCTAAATAGGTACCCAGGGTTGGAAGATCTACTAAAGCAGGCCTGAAGAGTCTGTAGCCATTTCAGGCAATGATACACAGCCAGTGCTTAGTTGGCTAACATTCAGCGGGAATTCCAGCTGCCCGTAAACCGCCTGATTTGTGACATGCCCACCAGGTGGAACTCGACTTTGGCAATGCTGCAGCGGCTGCACATGCAGCAGAGGGCCATCAACGAGTACCTGTGTGAGTATGGCACTACGCGGGTTCAGGCCGGCTCGGCTTTTTTCCCCCATGCCAATGGCTGCTCATAAAGGATGCATGCACTGTAGTCTAAAAAAAAAGTCTAGCACCCTGATGTTTAGGCAGAGTTGCTCCCAAAATTATTTGCCAAGTAATAGTTGCCTTGGCCAATTGCTAGGAGGTCAACTGACTTCGCCCTCATTCTGGAATTGCTGCACTTCTCTTGTCTGTCTCTAGGTGGCCGGGTACCTGGTGGCATTAGATAAGACAAGGGCATTGCAAGGACAGATTAGGAGTATATGGGGTATCTCAGCCAATGGGCAGGGATTTTCTTGAGTCCCTTGGCCTGCTGGGAGAGCCTATTTATTTGGGTGGAGTCAGGTGATTGAGGTTCGGTGCCACCTGGACGGCTGTCTGGGTGGACGTGTGTTGTGCTGCCCCAGGCTGCTAGGCCAAAGCCTGAGGCCTATCCCAGGGATGTCTTGCTACTAGGCTGTCTGAGGGCCTATCCAGAAGCAGCGTAGGGTTTGGGATTGCGACTTGCAGTCCAACCAGAAGTATGGTTCTGCCGGCCGGAGAACCTGTCGTGGTCTGAGGTAGAGGGGAAGCTGTCGCCACGGAGGGACCATCCACCTTACTACCAGGGACTACTGTGAGTAGCTGAAGCAAGTACCAGAGCAGTATTCTCACCAACCGGGGATGGTGAAGATTTGGCAAACTTCAGCAGATGTCAAGCCAGGGACCCAGCCAGTGAAGGTGACACTTGTAGAGCAATATTGTTTGCCAAGCCAGGGACCAAGCAGGCTAGTGGGATGGCGCTTGAGGAGTATCTGTGAGTGCCAAGCTAGGGACCCATCAGGGACACGGGGGTGACGCTTGAGGAAGATACCAAATGAGAAGATTGGAAGAGCTCAGGGGATCCAGTGGCAGTGGATCAGCAAATCTAGTGAAAGACTGGGAGCTCAGTTGAGTGAAGATCTACAATAGGAGATTGTAGAAGAAGTGAATAAGTTCATCACAACCTTTGTTAGAAATGGTTTCAAGATTGTTCTCATAGTAGACAGCAGTCCTCCTACTCATGCAGATGTGGTGTCTTGCTGGATGCCCTTCCCTGCATGGCAGGGAATGCGGCCAAGTACAGGGATATCCTGGACGAAAACCTTCTCCAGAGTGCTCAGGACCTCAGACTGGGCCGAAGGTTTACCTTCCAAGAAGGCAATTACCCTAAGCACACAGCTAAAATAACGAAGGAGTAGCTTCTCAACAACTCCGTGACTGTATATGCTCTTTTTTTTTTTTTCTAAACTGTGATGGTGAAATAACCTCCCACAGTGCTGGAGTTGCTGATTTACGTATCATGAGAGCAAACGCTGTTGCTGTCAAGATAAATAAATCAGTGCTGCAGCTGAATGGTGTACCTGAAAAGAAAGTAATGGTTAATAATAAAACACAGTAAACAGTAAAGTATAAAATAATTACATACCTGAAAAGCAAACATGATAAAACATAGTAAAAAGAGCAGAACAATAGAGAGAGAGAGCAATAAAACGACAACTATTTTTGGCTTTTTTATTTAATATTTTTTACATTTATTTGTAACTGTAACGGTTCCAGGTTCGGGTCTCTCAAAATGCGATGGCATCTTTGGAGACCCTGTGAAAGTGTGTCCTAGTCTGTGCAGTGCTGTACCCTACGCTACTACTACTAACACTAGTGTGTGTTAGCGTTCGAAATAATCACCAATGCAAAGACTAGGATGGTCAGGAGAGACAATAATAGCGGGTGTCACGCCTATATCCACGCCACGTCATCAGAGCTATCTGTCAGAGTGCTGCTGCTGTCTACAGGTTCGGAAACGTTTAGGCCTCTTCACTAGTGTACCTTTGATTGGACATTGTGGCCTTTAAATTTACTGGTACAACTAGTGAAACTCACAAGAGCACCTGACCGTCAGCGATTGCTTCAAAAGCTACCAAAAAACTGTTAGCGTTCGCAGAGATCAGGCCTGTCTCTGCGAACGCTGCAGTTATGTGTTTTGTAAGTGACAGTGATCGATTGATACTGCGCTTGGGTGGGCTGGGCAGAGGGGCTAAACGCAGGTGCTAGCAGGTAACTGGGCTGATCCCGCTAACGCTGTGTTTTTGTAAACCCTAAACTACTGGGGCCGCTAGTATAGATCTGATCAGATCAGATATTGATCTGTTCAGACACTATACTACTAAGGGAGCTGTATGGTGCATGCGTGGGTGTTAGCGCTACTGGCACTAATCTGATGCTGCTTGGGGTGATGCAGACCCTGACTGATGCTAAAACCTAACCGATGTCACCCGCCGGGTGATCAGGGGGTTAAACCTTTATTAGGTAATATATGGCAGGTGCCCTGACGCTATATAACCAGCGTCACCCATGACACTAAAATGGTGATCACTGATGACATGCGGTGAAAGGGTTAACTAGGGGGCAATCAGGGGGTTAAAACCTTTATTGGGTAATATATGGGGGTATCTGACGCTATAAAAACCTGACGGTGAAACTAATCAACTAACTGGCTAACTAGCGTCACCCATGACACCAATATTGCGATCAGAAAAAAGATCTATTAGAGACACTGAGACGGGGGTGAAAGGGTTAACTGGGGGGGGGGCGATCAAGGAGTTTAACCTTTATTAGGGGGGTTTGGGGGGGTACCCTAGACCTAACGGGGCCTACTACTAATTGCCCAAACACTGATTAGAGTCACAATCAGTGAAAAATCTGAAAACTGCAATTGGTGACACAGTGACAGGGAGTGAAGGGGTTAACTGGGGGGGGCGCGATCGGGGGGTGACAAGTGTACCTACGTGTAATGGGAGGTGTATGGTGCATGCGTGAGTGTCAGTGTAGTGTTGTGCAACTCATGGTAAGATGTTCTCTCTCCTCTCTCTGGAATGGAAAAGAATTCCAGAGAGGGAGATGACATCACTTCCCTTCTGTGTTTACACTTACAGACAGGGGAAGCATTTTCATTCGCCAGAACCGATCGGGAGGTCCCGGCCAGAAATCACTGGCCTGGACCTGAAGACTGATCGGTTCTGCTACGAATCTGATCACCACGGGCATGGCTGGGGCACACACCCCCGGCCGCGAGTGGTGTACGGGTATGTGATTTTGCGCACCCGCGCCACTTTACCGACTTATATCGTCGTGAGCCGGTCCCGAAGTGGTTAGGAGACAATAAATCTCTTTGCATTCAAGAAGTGTCTGGCACCCATTAATCTACCTTGCATTGCACCCTCCATGCCTCGTAACCTACTCTACACAGAAGGATGTCAGCTGTCCTTAACTCTGGAGGTCACCATTAGGCCTGGAGCGGCCCAGGACTTGGCTACAAAAGCTAAAAAAAAATTCCTGAAGAAACACTGGATAAAAAAATGCTGGCAATAGCTTTTTGTACTAGCGTTTTAGGAGCGTTAGCATTTTTGCAGTAAAAGGAAAAAAAAAAGCTCAAAAAATGATATTAGTGGTGTTTCTGCTGGAAAACCACTCCAAGAAACTTTAGAACTTTTTTTTAGTTCTGCTACTAAACGCTGAAGCTCAAAAACACTAGTAGCCTAAAGTAATGTGCATGGACAAAAAAAAAATGCTAATAGCAGTTTCTAGGAGCTTAAAAAAACACTAGTGGGCATGGAGCCTCTTAGTGTGAACCATATAAAAGCTATTTTTATTGTAAAATTAATTGCACTTACATGAGATTAAGAAACATTAAAAATCAAGGACTCATCACAAAGTACGGTACTTAGCCACCACCTCCACTCTGGTCTCCATAAAGCAATGTACAAAGCTGAAATCCTGTGAGTATTGCAGGGGTCATCAGTATCGTGAGTCTCTCTCCTCTACTCGTGTAGCTCTGCCCTACGGGTTTCGTCTACACAACATCATCGGAGCCAGCTGTCAATCAGGAAGCTGGGTGGACCCTGACAAATTTGTTGGGATCTTTCCACAGCCTGGAGCAGTTCCACGTCAGCTGAAAGAGGCTATAGTCTGCCGTCAGCCAATTCTGGGTCACAGGAGAGCAAAAGTAAATGCACCCCTGTGACCCACAAGAGAAGAATTGCCAACGTTTTTTTTAGCTATACTGCTCTTTTAAGTATTCATCAACCACTATACAAACTTGTTTTTATTCCTTTTTAAAAATGTAGTCATTTGCTTAAATTAGTACCTAAATAAATTTAACTTTAAACAGACTAGCATTATTACAGTGGGACACAGCTGCCAAACACCCACGAACAACTCACAGTTGCTTTTTATACCTCAGGTTATGGGCCACAAGAACTACAATATAAAAATACCTTTAAATTAATTTCTATCCCTGCTTGGGTCTGCCAACACATAAAAGAGATCCCACTTTACTGAGCAGGGGTCTGGCTCCCAGCCTACACAAAATAAAAGCAAACGCAAACCACTTTCAAATCCACGGCTTGTCAGAATACAGCAGGTTGTCTGTATTTGAACAAATAGCTGCCATCTGCAATGTGCATTAACAGTGTGTTTAAAAATAAACAGCAGTGCGGCATAAATATAATAGTGCTTCCTGTCCTGTCATTATAGCTATGAAGTCCATGTTATAACAAGCAGAAATAATGCAACACAGACCATAAGCAAATAATATTATCTTTAAGCAGCAATAAAATGACCTGCTCAGGGCATATACTTACTAAAACTCACAGTTAAAGCTGAACTGCAGATATAAAAACAAAACACCAATTATTGCAGTTATGTACAGTATTTCTTAAAAGATAAAATGTATTTTGAATGAAAATAACGAAAGGCAGCCCACAGATGATTCATGACCGGGTTGAATGGAAAAAAAAAAAAAAAAGACTCAATTTAACAAGCTGCACATTCTAGGTGGATGGGATAATCCTCCTGCTGTGCCTTTGTATTTTGACAGCGAGGAGACTTCCCTACTGTCAGAATACACTGATCACCACTGCTGGGTATAGCTGGCAGCACTGATCGAGGGACAAAAATCTGACAGGGCAGTTGTAAGAAGCCGATCGGTAGACTGACTTCTGTATAACCAACCTGTCCATACATGAATCGAAATTTTGCCGATCCATATATGGCTGGCTTACGTAGTTGAATTTGATATGCTTTGTATAGCAGAACTCAGACTAGAAGAGTGAGTTGCAGCTCAAGGAACCAATCTGGTGTGTCAGATGTACATGTATTGACTGTGAGCAAGCTGAAAGGAGGAGAGAGCAGAATGAGCAGTGAAATAGACTGCTTCTTTTTAATTATTTAACTTTAAGCTGGGGGCAGGAAGGTAACATAGCTTTATTGCTTAATGGCAGTAAATAAAAAAAAAGGTCATCAACCTGACTGTACAGCCTGGCAGGACTATGTAAAGCCTAAAACAGGCTAGACAGATCCTTTGGCAGGTAAAAAGAGCTCTTGTGTGTATTGCAACTTGAGCTTAACCACAGAACAAAAGGAGAGAAAACCACTGCAGCAGATGTCTGATAAGTCTCGATTTCAGCTGTGACATTCAGATGGTAGGGTCACAATTTGGTGTAAACAACATGAAAGCATGGATCCATCCTGCCTTGTATCAACGGTTCAGGCTGGTGGTATAATGGTGTGGGGGGATATTTTCTTGGCACACTTTGGGCCCCTTTAGTACCAATTGAGCATCATTTAAATGCCACGGCCTACCTGAATATTGTTGCTGACCATGTCCATCCCTTTATGACTACAGTGTACCCATCTTCTGATTGCTACTTCCAGCAGTACCATGTCACAAAGCTCAAATCATCTCACTACTGGTTTCTTGAACATGACAATGAGATCACTGTACTCCAATGGCCTCCATAATCACCAGATCTCAATCCAATAGAGCACCTTTGGGATGTGGTAGAATGGGAGATTCGCCTCATGGATGTGGAGCCAACAAATCTGCAGCCACTTAGTGATGCTATCATGTCACTATGGACCAAAATCTCTGAGGAATGTTTCCAACACCTTGTCGAATCTATGCCACAAAGAATTAGGGCAGTACTGAAGGTGTACCTAACAAAGTTGCCGGTGAGTGTATATTATACTTAGTACTTACGCTGAAGATTTGTATGGAAGCAGTTTTACTGCTAAAGGATCTATAGCATTCATTGCAAAGGTCTGGCTGTGGCTCACAATAAAAAAAAGACCCACCAAGTGCACATGGCTGAATGTTATTTATACTTGCAATGTATCGGGGTGGATTTACTAAACTAGAGAGTGCAAAATCTGGTACAGCTCTGCATAGAAACCAATCAGCTTCCAGGTTTTCTTGTCAAAGCTTAACTGAACTAGATAAAGTTAGAAGCTGATTGGCTACCATCCACAGCTGCACCAGATTTTGCACACTCTAGTTTTAGTAAATCAATGCAATACCATTTTTTTCTTAATGGCACCCCAACGCACCTAGTCATCACACGTGTTGCATTGCACCACAACGCATGGTACCAGCTTATCATGCTTTTTAGTGCAGCGTTAATTTTCAAATAAAAAAAGGTTATGCGCTTCTTTTAGTGTCATTTTAGATGTGGCAGGCAGCCCATCCAAATGAATTGGCTGCGATAACATAACGCACTGCAACCCGCGTGTTATCACATCACACAGGTGTAAACCCAGCCTAACATAATGCTATATACTGATGTGCAAAGCGAAAATAAGATAAATTCGATTTCAGCTAATGGATCAGCTAGAGATGAATTCTGCTCTGTTTTTCTAATCTTCTATTGTCCAACTTTGATGAAGCTGTGTGAATTGTAGCCTCAGTTTCCTGTTCTTAGCTGACAGGAGTGGCACCCGGTGTGTTCTTCTGCTGCTGTAGCTCATCTGCGTTAAGGTTCAATGTGTTGTGCGTTCAGAGATGGTATTCTGCATACCCTAGTTGTAATGAGTTGTTATTTGCGTTACTGTTGCCTTTCTATCATCTCAAACCAGTCTGCCTATTCTCCTCAGACCTCAACAAGGCATTTTCGTCCACACAACTGCTGCTCACTGGATATTTTCTCTTTTTCGGACAATTCTCTGAAAACCCTAGAGATGGTTATGCGTGAAAAATCGCAGTAAATCAGCAGTTTTTGAAATACAACCATGCCACGTTTAAAGTCACTTAAATCCCCTTTCTGATGCTCGATTTGAATTTCAGCAAGTTGTCTACACCACGTCTAGATGCCTAAATGCATTGAGTTGCTGCCATGTGATTGGCTGATTAGCAATTTGTGTTACCAAGCAATTGAACAGGTGTACCTAATAAAGTGGCCGATGCGTGTATATATCCTTTTGTTTGTCCAAGCTGTTAGTGGTGAGCTGTTTTCTGGCTTGCACATGTATGTACGGTTTATAATCTACTGTATCCGGTTGTAATGTTCAGCAGTAAGCTATGATCACAAGTAATACTCCCAGATACTGTATGTAGCCATTGTGATTTCCAGCTTAAATAGTGTATTTGTTGTTGGCTGCCAAGGTAAAATCTATTTATTAAAACATACATTTTTTCCTAGAGGCAGAGAGAGGACAGTAGGGCCATATGCATACACATACCACCAGTACTTACAAGATATTACTAGGTATGGATCGGGGGTGGCCAATAAACCACATTTTTTGACATACTTCACCATGGGAGATTGTGTTTCATCCTATATCTAATCTGGATATGCATGGCCTTCCCTTTTATTGGAGATACTATCTGGATCGGCAGTGACGGATTCCTGAAAGCAGTTTGATAACCTAAAAGGCGTTTATTTATGATCTCTGTAATGGGGATCATCTCCATCTGGTGAGTAGGCTGTTTGCTCGGTGTTGGTGGAGGATTTCCCTATTCACTCAAGCATTGGAAAAGTCACCTTGAATACTTGAACATATTGGACGTTTTTCTTTTTTGGACTCGTGTTTTTGATTGAGATTTTTGATACAGGACTTTTGTTCAATTGCACTTATTCAATTCACTTTATATATTTTACTTTGCATAGCAGATGTTATGTTTGGTATTATTTTAATTGTTGTATATGCCCCATTGGAGTAAATCTGGTGGTTTGTAATTTGCACTTTTATTAGATATTTAATAGATTAGCGCGCTTCACTACATATATTTTTCATTACTAGGTATTGACCTAGTAAATATAAATGTATGAGGTCTGTACATGTATTAATAATCCAGCTGCAAGAAATGTTGAGCATGTCCATGTGATATGAAATATCTGCACCACTTTTACAGAATATATTTATATTATGCCGTTTGTGAAATTCCATACTGCACTTCAACACTACCTAATTAAATATTTTATTATTTATAAGGCAGGCATGGTGTTGATTTATTCAGAAAGCATCCTTAATACATACAGTATATTATACTAGCATGATGAATTTTATTTTCTGAATATGTATACTTTGCAAAGCCCGGAGACTGGTCAGAAACACAAGGAATGTACAAAAATGGGAACCAGCCCAAAGTCATCCACTGAGGTATTTCCCATAAGGGCAGAACTATTGCAATATCAGCCTGTAGGATTCAAAGCCCAGGAGCAGAGCAGACTATGTACACAGAAAATATGTCCTAACCAGAAAAAAAATAAAATTAAATCAGCCCCACAGATGGAAAGGAGCATCAGACAAAACGTTGAGATACAATAGGTATACCTTGACTTCAAAGCTCTGTCAGATGATACTGAAAACATTTATTTCTACACAAGGTCCTAGCTAATCCATTATGGGTGCTAATGCCAAATAGGATCCTTGGAACTACAATGTGGTTCACACCACAGATGAAAAAGGAAGCCGCCACCAACACAATCCATAGGGTTTTACTTTTCTTATCTTAAAAAACGTATATACATCAATATGACTTTGGTGGCCCCATTTCTTTCCCTGGTTTTAGAGCTCATTCACAATTTGCCATACATTTTTGTGGGCCCTCAACATATGTACATGGGCCAAAAAAAAAAACAACTTTCTTTCTAGTTGAAGGGCAGGGGTGTTTATTTACTCCATGAATGTATGTTGGTGTGCTATTAAAAATGAATGCCAATGCACAGTCCATTGTCATACCGCATTTTAGTAAGCACATAGGTGTAAAAAGGACCCCCAATGAACCAGCCCTAACAGCCCTTTATTATTTATAGCACCTACACCATATAAAAACCATGTACCTGGTAGCGCATACTACCTCCTGCTACATTTCTTGCACTGATTAGGTAACGGTAGCATTGTTCTTCTGATAGGGTTGTCCTTTTAACCTCCCTGGCGGTATGATTATTTCGGATTTTAGGTGCTGAAAGCGGTACCATTATTTTGCATGGAAATTTGGCGTTTTATATTGTAGGTCTGTAAATCTTAACAATAACACACTTAAATCTGTCCAAACCAGAGTCTAGTAGATATCCCGGGTATGATAAAGTTTGAAACACAAAAACATAAATTATAATATAATAAATAAAAATAAATAATTAAAAAAAATTTAAAAAAATAGTAATAAAATAAATTTCCCCACAATTCACTATCGCTCAATTCTGCAAGTGTTCTAATTTACTATCGCTGTTTTCTAGCTGGTCTAAAGCCACTTTTGACGTAAAGGGACACTTTTTGGTTGCTATGGACAATCTCCAGTTTCCAGGCAGAAAGAACAGTGTATATCATGTAAAACTGCATGCAGGGCATGGGCCAGAGCACTGGGGACAAAAGGGATGTGAAATCATTTCATACAGTACTGTAATCTGTAAGATTACAGTACTGTATGTGTTATGATTTTGACAGTTTTTTGAATTTGCCGCCAGGCTCCGCCCCCGTGCGTCGCGCCGCTCGCAGGGAACGGAGCCTGGCACGGAGAGGCTTCGGAGGAGGACGGAGCCCTCGGACACTGCGGGGGACATCGCAGGATCCCGGGGACAAGGTAAGTAACGCCGCCCCAGGATCCTGCAATGCGATCCCGAGTGTGGCTCGGGGTTACCGCTAATGGTACTGAATTTTAACCCCGAGCCACACTCGGGAAAACCGCCAGGGAGGCTACGGGAAGCCATAACCTTTTTATGGTATTTAACATAAATAAGCAAACCTGGTTAATAATGTGGTAAATAAGCTATTATGATAATAATTAAATCAATAAGTGCCAACGTTTTAAAAAAATCTATTTTTTTAATAATATTTGTAAATACCTATGTACATATGACAGCCATATTTGCTATGGTCTGAACACTTTTAATCCTTATATCTGGATTTTGCCAACAACATTTAGTGATATACATATCACTATTAAGAATGTATTTACTATACATGAAATTTGCATGAAACATTATTTTAGGAATAAACAATTAAAGTATATCGTATGTAAACCCAACCCCTAAAACCTGACATATGCTTTAGCATATTAATAACTTTCAATATTTTGAAATATACCGTTTTTATTAAAAGAATACCTGGTGATTCTGCCATGAAGATGCTTGCTTAGGCACTTCCTGTTATGGGGTGCAGTGGTAGGTACCTGTCTCTCAATTGTGCTCCAGGGTGGTCACCCTATTACATAGAATTCTGATGGAGACTACAAGTGGCTGTTTGAGACACATTAGGTAGGCATGGTCCACTGTTGTCACAATCAAAAAACCCACCAGGAGAAATGCAGCACATGCATGTAAACAGGAATTTCATGCAAAAAGCCTGCAGGAAACCAGCAGCACTGAGATGCAACAGTGGATAAAAAAGAAAGGTTAAAATAAACTTTTTTTTTTAGGATAAATGGTGGCTTTAGTAGACGAAGGGGTTGGATTTACTAGACAAACTATGTACTCTGCAAGTGAAGTTGCTCCGGAGCTTAGCAAATGAAAGGGAGCTCTACTTTGCAAAGAATAATTAAAAAAAAATAATAATTTTTGCTTGAATATGATTGGATGATGGAAGTCAGCAAAGTTTACCTTCCTTTACTAAGCTTTGGAGCAACTGCACTTGAAAGTGGGCAGTCTATTGGCCTTTAGTAAATCCACCCCTAAATGTCATTCATTTAGGATTTACATCCACTCTAAGCTACATGAAAACAAACTTTCCAGTAAATATTTTACAAATAAAGTTAAAATGCAAATTTGCTTGGAAAAAAAAACACTACAGATCCCTTAATAAGGAGTTTTCCATAGGGGCTTTTGCTCAGCTTAGAGGCTGCCAGGGGGCTTTCTTGGTGATGCTGAAACCCCCTTTTAAAATGCACATAAGGAGACCTATAAATATATTGCTGTGGGGCACTGTTAATTACCAGTATTGCCTAGAGGTAGCTAAAGTGCACATATTCAGTACCCGTGTACAATATATTATCATAAAACATAACTGATTTACTAAGTTTCTCTGACATTTTCACTGGCATCAATCTAGAAACCTTCAATAAATCAGTCATCAGAGCTTGCTGTTCTGTTATTTGTAAAGGCTAAGGTCGGGACTGTAATATAAACACATATAAGAATCGCAAAGTAACCGGTGGACATATGCTGGCATGATCCTTGGGTCTTCCCGCTGGAGCTCTTCAGGGCTCATTTCCAGGTACTCTGTCACCTTTGGGCAGGGAATCACCCTGGGAATGTTAAATCCATTCTGTCCTCCTGTTAAAGTCCACAAGACAGGTAAATTGTTAAATGTGTATAAAACAATACTAAAGAAAACAAAAAAAAACAAAAAAAAAAGAAAAAAAAAAAAAAAAAGTACTACTTGCATTCATAAGGTACTGTATATGTGTTTCTGTGTGTATTATATCTGTATGAGAGTCACATATATTTTGATAAATTATTATATTATTATTACTACAGGTACTTCTATAGCGGGATACATTTATGCAGTGCTTTACTTATTTATTATACATTCCCATCAGTCCCTGCCCTCAAGAAGCTGACAATCTAAGGTCCCCAAGTCACATTCATATACATAATAGGGCCAATTTTAGACAGGAGCCAATCAACCTACCAGCATGTCTTTGGAGTGTGGGAGGAAACCAGGTCACCCAAAGGAAACCCACACAGCCACAGGGAGAACATGAAAACACTGTGCAGGTAGTGTCGTGGTTGGGATTCGAACCAAAAACCCTAGTTATATATTTTTACTTAGTAAATGTACAGTGTAAATGTGGTACATTCTTTATACAAGAGTATGTACTGAATTATATATGAGAGAGTGTTCTATTTCTGTACAAATCTGAGATACAGATACTTTGTATAGGGGTCATATATTTCTGTGTGTGTATATATATATTATATACACTCAGGATATCAGGGAAGAGAACTTCTACAGGTGCAGAAGAGGAGTAGTCAGAGAAGGAACAAATACTAAATGTGGCAGAGATAAGATTTACCAATTTTTCTTACTAAAATAAAAAGGGTGGCATAAAGTCATTTTACATACAGTGGGGTTGATTTACTAAAACTAGAGGGTAACAAATCAGGTGCAGCTCTACATAGAAACTAATCCGCTTCCAGGTTTTTTGTTTTTTTTTCAAAGCTTAATTGAACAATCTGAAGTCAGAAGCCGATTGGCCAATGGAAGTGTTGTATCATGCTCTTTTGGCCCAGACTGCAGTAAAGGCTGTGGGGGGAGCACAGAGTTCATATTCAATCAGTAAAGAGCAGTTTGCAATGAGAATTGGGCACGGTTAAGAGCAGACACAGTGGCTGAAATTAAAAAGTGGTTGTAAACCTCAGACACGAAATATGAACAACGCATATCTCTGTATAGTTTGTAATTCTCTCATTCTAGTGAGTATTATTTCTGTCTGCTGCTTCATCCCTATGCATCATCAGCATGAATCACAAGTTTTTCTGACACAAAAAAAAAAAAAAAAAAAAAAAAGGTGACGGGGAGGGATCTCCAACTGATTGGAAGCCTCAGTTCTGTTCCTGTATGAAGGTGGGGGGGGGGGGGGGGGGGTCCCTTCCCTCCAATCAGCACTCCTCACTGAGCTCTGCAGAGTGTAACTTCAGCTCTCTGTCTACTTTTTCTCTGAACTCTCAGACAAGTTTTATCAATTCAAGAGAAGAGAAGAGACAACTTATGTATAAGGGTTTACAGACGCTTTAAAAAGGCAGACACAGTGCCCGAAATTAAAGCTGAAGCTTAGCATTTTTTTTCTCTACATCTTTAGTGACATACTCCCCTGTGATGAGGTATGTCCTATGTTGGCAGTTGGATCCTGGAGAAATCTTCACTACAGGGATGCTCTGTATCTTTCCTGGGCATCCCTGCAAATTTCTCCATGGTCCAGCTGCCTGCATGACAGGAGACATACGGGAGTCATATTACAATACACGTAGGGTTGCACCGATATTGGTATTGGTACAGATACCGAATATTTTCACAAGTACTCATGCTCATGATAATGCTCTGATACCCGAAACAATACTTTGCTTAGCGATTTGAGCCTATACAAAATGAATGGGCTAAAATCACACTGCAAAGAATAGCATGCAATTTGAATAGGAATGTGGTGCGATTCCTGTTCTAATCGCATGCGGTTTCCTCAACCGCTCCAGTGGGAACCCAGGCTTGTCATAGTTATCTAAGGCAGGGTTCACAGAGGAGCAGTGCGGGAAACTGCATGCGATTTGGACAGGAATCGCACCGCCCTCCTATTCAAATCACATGTGATTCTTTGCAGTGCCATTTGAGGCCTTTCATTTTGGATGGGCTCAAATCGCTAAGCAAAGTATTGTTTCGGGTATCGGAGCATTTTCATGAGTACTCGTGAAAATACTCGGTATCTACACCGATACTGGTATCCGTGCATCCCCAATTACAAGTATGTAATGCTTTCAGAAAATGCATCTAAACCGCATGACCTAATAAAAGTCTATGGGGAGGTGCAGGTTACCGGCACAAAAACTGCTGGAATACCTACACTGCAACCAAACCGCAGCTAATCAGTGAGAAACCGACCTAAATGTCTATGCTTAACAAGTACATCACATAGTTCAGTAAACCAAAAATGTGATGTGAGAGCGGTGAAAGAGGAAACAAGCAGTGACCCAAAATATGTGTGAATCTTGCAGGTGTAACCAGTAAGCTACAAAATAGTGGAATTGGTAAGCCAGGCTCATGAATGACAAGACTACACCATTATAAGCAGTGGAGTAGCTTATATGCACATAGTCCATGCATGATGAGCAGGGGGTAATTGAATCCATAGAAGATTCTGTAGATGATTAAAGTAAAGGGTATGTTTCTTTCCCTCCGTCACAGCTACAGTGCCTTGCAAAAGTACCCCCCCCCACCCCCTTGGCATTTTTCGTGTTTTGTTGCCTCACAACCTGGAATTAACATGGATTGTTTGAGGATTTGCATCATTTAATTTACAGAAAATGCCCACAACTTTGAAGATTTTTTTTTATTATTATTGTGAAGCAAACAACAAATATGACAAAATAACAGAAAAAGTCAATGTGCATAACTATTCACCCCCTAAAGTCAATACGTTGTAGAGCCACCTTTTGCGGCTATTACAGCTCCAAGTCACTTTGGATAAGTCTCTATGAGCTTGCCACATCTTAACACTGGGATTTTTGCCCATTCCTCCTTGCAAAACTGCTCCAGCTCCTTCAAGTTGGATGGTTTGCACTTGTGAACGGCAATCTTTAAGTCTGACCACAGATTTTCTATTGGATTGAGGTCTGGACTTTGACTAGGCCATTCCAACACATTTACATGTTTCCCCTTAAACCACTCAAGTGTTGCTTTAGCAGTGTGTTTGGGGTCATTGTCCTAAAGGCTGTAATGTAACAAAATAGGTAAAACGCCAAGGGGGGTGAATACTTTTGCAAGGCACTGTACATATTAGTATGTATTAATCTACTTTCTGCAGTAACAGATTTTCGTCTCCAAGGAATGTCACAAGCCTGCTCTTCTAACTAAACTCTTCTATCCCTTACAGCAAAATAAGTTGTCATGTATGCCTCTGTTTGATCTGTAGTAACCCCAGTGCTCCACATGTGATCAACTATGACATCAGCCATTTGATGACTTGACGGTCCATTGTGACAGTTATCATTCACAGCACATCTTAAATGTAGCTGTTTGAGGAAACTGTTAAATCGGTAGATTTCATTACACTCTAATATTATTAGATTTGAAAGTATGTGATAAACACCTTTGCTTGCATTAAAGAATGTTACCCCAATATTTCCTACTCCTGATATGTACTCGTTGTACCATGTACTTGTGTTAAAAAGTATCATGTTCTCTTTGGATTTCTTCCTGTGTGTGAAATACCTGGTCCTCTTTCCTATTTCAAACTGACCATGCTAGGTATTACAGCCACAACCTTCCCAGCATAGTCCGTTTTCTGGTTGTGCTGGGAGAACAGCCTGCCAATGCTCTAATGGTCAGACTTCTTCTAACATGCCCCCTGCACAGCTCTTCACTGGGAAGATCAGTATACTGCCCTTTCTTCACCCCTAGCTCTCTAAGCATCTTATGCAGCTGAGAATTATGAGATTATGTGATCACTTATAAAGAATAAAAAAAAAAAAAAAAAAAAAAAAAAAGGGTCTTCATCATTTTTTTTTTTATATCTATACACAAGTGTTTTGTCTTTCATTTCTATTTTAAACTGAATGGGTTGTTTTACAGGGTTCACATATACTTTTACTTACCTTTTTTTTTTTTAACTAAATAAAAAATAAAATAAATCAAATAAATAAACAAATACAGGGACTGAAAACACAAATCACAAACAAATATAACCCACCTTCTCTGTCAGCCATGCTGTCAAAGAAAGCCCACAGAGGCAGTTTCTGGGAATTCAGTTTAATAAAGGCGACATAATGGCTAGTTTCTATACATAAGACAGCAAAGAGCTGCAAATACTGTCTCTGGAACACAGCCTGTTCATTCAGATTTTTAGGTAAACACAGCTCCCTGGGATGATGGCTGCAGCGCTTTTTGTGAAGATGAACCTGTTCAAAAGAAAATCTCATGTTAGAACACCAAAACTCTGCCTCTAATGCCCTGTACACACAAGTGGAATTTCCATCAGAAAAAACTTGGATGGTTTTTCCGACGGAATTCCGCTCAAGCTTGCCTTGCATACACACGGTCACACAAAAGTGTGAACTTTCGACCGTCAAGAACGCGGTGACATACAACACTACCTCAACTTTTTCCAACCGAAAAATAGAGAACATGCTCTCAATCTTTTGCTGGCTGGAATGGAGCATATACACGGTCAGAATTTCTGACCAAAAGCTCACATCCGACTTTTGCTGACGGAATTTCTGATAGTGTGTACGGGGCAATAGGGTCTGAAATAAAGAACTCTGTCACACAAAGCAACCAATCAGGTTCAGAATGTCATTTTCTGGATCTTGAAAAGAAAACCTGAAGTGGTTGCTATGAACTCCAGACACTTCTAGAAATGAAACTTTTCCTGACAGGAGATCATGAATGTTATACCTGTGTACTGCAGATTGCACAGTATTGTTTTATGTGACCTGGTGTGATCCCTGTGTCCTCATAACAGTCCAGACACTCCACTACTGCCAGGGACTGACAAATACAGCATTGCCTTGGGGCTGTGGATAAGAGAAGGAAACCGATATTAAAATTCGGGATTTCGTAATGTTATTTTGAGCTTTAAAAATATGCACAGCATGTCAAGACATTTATTACCAGAATCTGAATGCCAAGCAAACACTAACAAGGCTGGTAAACAAAAGCGTGAGGATTTTGCAACACTGCAACTTTCTTGCCAGTAGCAACATATGATATGAGCAAGCTGAACGCCAAGCAACAAAAACAAGACTCAAATTAACCCTTTTTCACTACTAGAGCCTTTTTTGTGCCCCCCCCCCCCCCCACACACACACACACATAGTAAAAGCGCACATTTTAGGCTTGAAGATTAGTTAACACCCCAAACATTATACATTTTCTGAAATCGGGGGATCCTGAAAAATATGGTGGCAGTTGCAAGTGCACATTTTTTTGGGAGGGATGAAGGTTAGGTTTCTTCCTTGGCCACAGCAGCTGGAGAAAGTGCACTTGAAACTGGAATTAATATAATCCTTGTCACTTCTGAGTTCTTACTAGCTTGGGGAGGTGAGTGAACGTACATTCATTGGTCTCTTCCCCTCTATCTGGCTGTAGCAGCGGGGGGAACGTGTGCAACACCAGCCACTGCTGCTGATGTAAGCCTTATATCGGTGGCAGCAAAAAGGTTAATACAGCCCTGTATTTATTAATATATTTTTAAATGTATTTGTTAATTTAAACAATGTACAGTAAGTACCTACATTCAACGTGGCATCAACCTCTTGCAAACCATTGTACAGCCAACCTCAGACTGAGACAGGGAGGAGCAGCATTTTAAACTGTGGTGTCAACAAGGAAGAGACAGCAGATTGATAGAGAGATGAAAATACCAGTGTGCTGCTTCTCCTCTCATGGTCCAATCACAGGCAGGAGGAGGGACAAGACCTGTATGTGTTAAAGTTCACCTTTTAAAAAAAAATAAAAAAATGCAAATTTTTTTGCAGGTAAAAAAAATATGCATTTATTCATTTTTTTTTTAGGAACCTGTAAAGCATTGCACCTGCGATCAGCAGATTGTGGGTGCCAGTAGAATTTTTTTTTGGGGGGGGCCGGCAAACAGTATGCCAACCCCCCCGTCGGTCCGTAGGTAGGTAGCACTTACTCCATCACCGGCGACATCCCCTGCTCAGCGGAGGTGGCGGCCTCCTGCTCTCCTGGTCATCATGGCGACGGCTTCCGTTTCCTCCCTCCTCCTCAGCGGCCAAACAGGAGTCTTCTTTTTTGGGCCAATTGGAAAACAGGTCTCACACCCGCTTCTGACTGGCCGGATTGAGAATCGGTGTTTCAACAGAGAAATATTTTTTCCCTGTTGTAACACACCTTGGTGGGCTAAGGATGCATCTTCTGCGACCCGAGCCCACCCTATTTCGGAACCTATTAGAGCCTCTGGCTCTAATCAGGTGCTTCAAAAACAAAAACCTGGCCGCTGTAATTCATGCACCTGGTGCCCTGAAAGGGGGGGACGCATGAATAGGGGATGGCTCTCATGGATAGATTCATGCTATGCATAAATCTATCCATTATGCATATAGGGGGTGGCGAGGAGAGAGGGGAAGGCGCCCAGGTGCCCCTAATGGATGGGCAGCCACTGGTGGGTGCAGTGTCAGGCTTAAAAACTGTCTGTGTAGCTGTCTGCCCGTACCTCTGAATTGGGCAGGCAGTTACTGAACGATGGGAAGATCAGTGAACTACCTAGAGCGTTCATCAGCACCCTGGTAGTTCATTGAGTACGTGCAGTTCATTATTTCACAGAACTCTGTAAATAGATGCGGCGGCGCTTTTTGAATTGTGACAGGGGGTGGGGAGAGAAGACCAGCCGCCCGCTGTGACAAGGAGTAGGAATCGGGGAGGACAGATGCTTGACAAGTTACATCTTATACCCTAAATATGGGTGTAACATGATCACAGAAGTGAACTTAACCTTTAAATGCAGCAGAGAAAAATCAGGTCTCCTGCCCCACCAGACAGGCTGTGCTCCGTTGGTACAGCTGTGCAAGTCTCAGAACTGGACAAATACATTTATTTAATAAAACAGCTGCCTTATATCCGTTTTAGCCCTTTGCCTGGTGTTCAGCTTTAATATTATAAATATGCACCAAAATTGTAGCATACAAAACACATTACAATAGAATGTATTGTGTGCACAGCTCCTATTGGAAACATATTTTTTCCTTTCCTTGCATTTAGCTGCATTTGAATGAAGATGCACGTGCTTTCTTTTTTTGTATTTCCTCAGATGTTAAATAATGAATATGTAATCATCTCTGTCTCTGCCATGTACAGTAAACTCCATTTAAATCTCAAATACATTTTCATTGCTTTGTCCAAATCAAAAATGTTCTCCAAAAACAAAAATGTATATTAAAGACAGGAAAAAAAAAAAAAAAAAAAAAAACATACTGAACATTGAGACGAAAATGGAAATGGAAAGAAGGTGGTAAAAAGAAATATACATAAAAACACACACATCAAAACAATGCAATTCAAACCTTTTCATCGGATTTACTGCACTCCATTAAAACTGTATTCTCTAGGTTTACAGGCTCATAAGTACTGCTTCAAGGACTTTCTGAAAGAAGCCTATTTTTTCACACTGTCTGGGAATAGAGCTCCATCTTTGACTTATGCCATCTGACTACTTCATTCATTTGTAAATCATTTGTCCTACCTAATATCCTGTCACTGAAAACATGCCTTTTGGGCCTTTTTGGGGACATCTCCTTTAAGATTATATTGTAAAAGGTATTTACGTACATGGTATTTTTATGCTAAAAAGTATATCCCTCATAATTGGAAGAACCCCTCATCCTCTATTAATTTCTTTGTGAATACGTCAGATTAAAAGGCAAAGTCCATCCTTTACAGAAAAGGGAAAAAAAATTGCATTATTACTTTTTTGCATAGGAGCCTGCAAAGCAATGCGTGCAAATTCTTCAAATTCAAATTCATTTGCTGTGGGAGGTGAAGAACCCACTCTTACTGTCACGGGGGGGCTGTGGGTCCCACCATTTGCACCACGTTATACCCTAAATACGAGAGTAACATGATGCAAAAAGTGGCATTAGACTTTAACTCTTTTCTCCTGCTCTACAAATGACAGAAGCCATCTGGCTCTTTTTGGTAAATTTTGGGGACAGTGGGCCACTTCTTCTTACACTACAGCTGACCCCTTCGTAACCTGCTACATTGTGGCCTGATAGAGTGTGTTGTGGCCTCTTTTCTTTTATGATAATTGCACCCCTGATAAGATCCTCTCTGAGCCATAAAATTGGCACTCTATAAAATGTTGACCCTTTGCTGTTTGTACAGTTTCCATGATCCATTTATCTGCTTTCCACTCTTTGTTCTTAGGGAAGTACTGTTAAATCTGTATTTACCGTATGTAAACTCAATAAAAGGTTGCAGAAAAAAACTGGAAAAAGAAAAAAGTCACAATAACAGTACAGTCGTAACTTTTGCCCTCCTGACATCTCTCACGCATCCCCACCCATTGAAAATCTCTGCTTTAAGGGGAGGCGGTAACTACTCAAACTCTAATATTTTGCTTCTATTGATTTTCTTGTTTTTATTCTTTCTTAGCTATAAAATAAACAACGAATCAAACCGATCAGTATAGGTAACAGCTCCAATTTTGCTCCAATTTTTGAACATTGGCACCTCTCTTTCTCAGTTTGTAACATAATAATTTTTAATTACCATCTTCAAGGAGATCAGTGATGTCCAATTGCAGAGTTGGAATAATTTTTGGAAACATCTTGTTCTTTCCATCTCTGGGCATCTGAATGATGAGGCAAGATGGAACCTGGCACATAGACAGAAGCAATAATTACATAAATGATTGACACCATCCATCCATCCAGGTGGTAGCAGAACCCAAAACCTCAATGCCAAGAGGCAGTAATACCAACAACAAGCCAAGTTATAGTTTTGATGTGGATATACACTCACTGAGCAATTTATTAGGAACACTATACTAATATTTGGTCATGCCTCACTTTTCTTTCAAAACAGGCATGGATTCCACAAATATTCCTTTGAGATTTCGGTCCTTTTTGACACGATTATGTTTCGCAATTTCTGCAAATTTGTCAGCTGCACATCCATGCTGCAAATCATCCTTTCTACCACATCGCAAATGTGTTCTATTTGATTCAGATTTGGTGACTGACCT